>NC_056522.1:299405058-299410926 GCF_019175285.1 Sceloporus undulatus | reverse complement strand
AATAATAATAATAATAATAATAATAATAATAATAATAATAATAATAATAATATAGTTTATTTATACTTCCTGCCCCTTCCACAGATCAAGGCAGGATTTACAACCTTAAAAGACAGTACAATTTACAATCCATGCAACAATAAAATACTAACACTGAATTTACCAAGAATTCCTATTAGTTCTCAAAAAATTACAATTTGTCCATTAGCCAACAATTAGAGTCAAGGAAGAGCAGTCATCATAACCTGTTTATATGGAATTCAGTGGATAAGCCTGCTGGAAGAGATCCGTTTTTAGTGCCTTCTTAAAGGCCTCTAAGGTAGTAATGAGATGGATCTCTTCCGGTGGGTCATTTATAATCTTGGGACCGCGGCAGTGAATGCCTTATGTGAAGTTGTCATTAACCTGGTATTATAATATTCTAGTAAGAACTTCCCAGATGTTCTGAGAGTGCAGGGTGGATTATGTAGGGAGAAGCGCTCTCGCAAGTAACTTGGGCCCAAGCCCAAATCTTCAATCCAAACAATCTTCAAAGGAAGACTAGTGCCTTATAGGAGAGCCAGTGCGGTGTAGTGGTTTGATTAATAGACAATAACTATTGAGACTAGGGTTTGAATCACTACTTGGCCATTCAGTGACCTTGGCCAAGTCACGCTCTCTCAGCTTCAGAGGACAGCAAAAGCAAACCTCTTCTAAACAGATCTTGCCAAGAAAACCTCATGATAGGTTTGCCTTAGCTTTGCCAGAAGGCAGAAATGTGTTGAAAGCACAGAAAAGCAGCAGTACCAACAACGAAACCTGGAGATTATCAAGACATGGATAACTGAGGTAGGTTCAAGGTTATTTAGGGTTTCAGATGATATATCCAGGCCACAGAAACAACTTTTACTTCTTATGACCAGATCAAGAGCAAAGAGTGTGAAGTTGTTCTTCCAAGGAATGCAATTCTGTGTAGTGCAGGATTAACAGTTCCCTCGGCAGATAAATGACTAACCACAGTATCTCCATCTGGTATTCACTAAATTTCAGTTTATTGGTCCTCTTCCAATCCATGACTAAATGTAGGTCCACGACTGAATTTAGCACTTCCATTGCCTCACCTCAATTTGACGAAAGTGAAAGTGTTGAGTGTGTCAAATTACACATTTATGATTTATCACTCCAGTCCTCATCCAGCCGTTTAGATGTTAAATAACATGGAGGACAAGGTGGAACTCTGTAGCATTGTGCAGCATAAATTCCAAGGATTCAAGCAGCAGTAAACTGCAGCCATGTTTTAGAATCCTCTGTTGAGGGTCACTCAGAATAACAGCAACATAGTGCTTTCCATTCCAACTTAGCCTATTCGATCCTGAAAAGTACTATTGTAAAAGGTATCTGAAGCTGGTGAGAGGTCCACAATGATCATGAAGTTCACAATTCATCCATCTTTCATCTGATACAGGCATAGGATCAGGATGATCCAAGCTCCCTCATTGCTAAAATCAGTCTTACATTTCAAGGAAGAGTGGGGTTAAGAGGTATTCCTGAAATATCCTTAAGACCACAGTCTTCTGTATGCTTGGCTGGAGTCTATCCAATTAAATTAAGTGGATCTTTTTTTAATACAGTATAGTATTCAAAAGTGATGCTACATTTTACCCACCCAGTGCAACTAGACTGTAGAAATTATCTTCCAGTGGCTAAGATCCAGCATTAAGTACTTGGAGTCTTACACACAGTCCCACACAAACCTTTCCAGACAGGTTTCAAGTTCAATAGGTTGCTACTATGGCCATTTAATGTCCTGAGGGAAGGAGGAAGATGACTGACTCCAGCTAACAGAAGGATTGCTGTGGCATTGCCTGCCACAAAGCATCTAGCTGCCTGATGACAGAGGCTTCATCACACACTGCCACACTCTCCTGCATCTTGGAAATCCCTCTGTTTGCACGGCTGTGTGGCTAAACAGGTAGATTACTAGAGGTAGCATAAGGAGACATAACTACAGTGATAGGTCTCCACTGTCATAGCACCACATTCAGCATCTCAGTCTGCATTTTTGAAAATGCAATCAATATCACTACTAGTTTACTTATGTGACATTTTTGAGCAGCAGAGACAGGTAAGAGAACTTAGCATTCTTTTTTTAACCATTTAACTATTAGAAGGCACGTTACAGAGTGCCCAAGAAGGGCACTCTGCCGCCGCCGCTGTTTGCTATGTCTGGGAACCGCAGCGGCCAAACCACGCAGTTCCCGGGCGCAGCAAGAAAGAAGTGCGGAAATGGCGCTTCTTTCTGCGACCCAGAAGTGGCACCGCGAGGCGCTAGTCATGCACTCGTGGCGTCACTTCCACCGCGTGATGTCCGGACGCTATGCATCCGCGACGTCAAAATGATGCCCCCCGTGTGGATGGGCGCCGCCATTTTGTACGGACTCGGTCTATATTAGGGTTGGTGGCGTCTGGAAGGGACGCCCCTTCTCAACCCTAACATGCCCCTTCCTAACCCTAGCACGCCCCTTCGGCACGTCTAACGTGCCATAAATCTCAGAAGGGGTGAAATCTTAAGATGAGGGTTCTCCCCTCACCCGTACACACACCAGGAATCATTGGAAGCCGCTAAATATAACTCTCACCATCCCAGAATGGTGGGATTTGTAATACAACCATATTTGGGGAAGTAAAGCTGGGAAAAGCTGATGCACATTTTGCATTAAAATGGTTTTGTTTTTCATTTCCATTCATGTTTTCTAGTTGTTCTTCAAGAGCAGTCACAAAGAGGCAATACAGATCCCTTGTCTATGGCCATTATCACACTAGCGATATCCCGTGGGGAAAATGGGAGTTCAATGCGATTTAAGTTAAATTCAAATATAACCAAAACTTACAAATTCAGGGAGTTTTATCACACCAAATTGCTTCCAAAATGAAATACAGTTGTCCCTCCATATTCGCTCGGGTTAGGGGAATAAGACCCCCGTGAATATGGAAAAACCACAAATAACAAAAACACTGTTTTTACCTGAGAGGACATCTCTCTAGGAATCTCTAGGTCCTCCAGTGCAACTCTGTGGTCAATGTTCAACATACATTGACCATAGAATGGCACTGGAGTAGCTACAAATGGTCTTTCAGTGCAACTTTTAGTTAAAGTTGACCGCAGAGTTGCACTGCAGGACCTTGACAGTCCTAGAGAGAACATATTAATGAAATCCATGAATAATCAAATCCGCAAACATCAAAGCCACAAATATGGAGGGATGACTGTAATGCAAAATTAAACCACAGTTAAAGTGGAAAAAACTGGCAGCTTTTTACTTTTGGGATGTTCCGAAAGTAAAAAATTGCCGTTTTTTTCCACTTTAACTGCGGTTTAATTTCACATTATTTCACGTTAACTGCAATGTCATGTGATAAACTTCAGGCATTTCTGGGTTTTCTTCATGTTAAATCATGTTTAACTCCCGCTTTTCCGCAGGATCTCACTAATGTGATAAACTCCTATGTTGCAGCCACAATGACAGATCACACTAAAGTTGCTTTTTGTCTCAGGAAGTATAACATAGACCTTACCCAGATTGTGCTCACCCCTGCGGTTGATTAAAGATAATTGCACAACCCAAATAATATGAACCTTCCACATAATTTTTTTTAAAGAAAAATGCTTGATGGGGAGCTACAGAACATGTGCAGGCTTCAAAGTTTTGGGAAAATATTCTTTTTTAAATAAGAATTCTCTAAATCCTTAGCCTTAGCATGGAAATGTATTTCAAAAGCAGATTTTCCAAGCTATGGCTAGCCCCACTCCAACTTACCCAATCTTTGGTTTAGAATTTTATGCACTGAGGCAAACAGACTGTAGATGGAGTCTTCATTCATTAGCGGAGCATGTATATAATCCTCAACATTACTGGTAACACTATACAGTTAGGTTCCCAAGCTTATGGAAGATTATTGGCGCATACACCTGAATATGTGAAAAATACTCCTTCAAAATCTTGGTTTGAAGATGTAAAGATCAGGAAAATATATGTGATGAATACAGACAGCCTAAGCATGTAGGAATGTTTCTGGAAGGCAACAGTCAAAAGGTACAACTGTAGCAGACACCTGAAGAGATGCAAAAACATTTTTCAAATGTTAATGATTTGAAACTCTATGTTTTGTTCTATACCCTTCCTTCCCACTCAGCATACAGCCATATATGTTCTGCTTTCCACATGTTCTACTTGAATGGAGTTGGAAGAGATCATAAGGGCCATCTAATCTAACCCTCTGCCATGCAGAAATACAAAATTAAAGTAGTTTTGAAAGATGCCCATCCAATCTGTGTTTAAGGGCCTTTTAAAGATTTCCCATAGAAAGTTCTTGAATCTCACGGTCCTACTCTCTGATTGGTCAGTTAGACCTTACATCAGCTATGATGCCACAGCTCATTAGCATGTGATGTCATCTCTCATTAGCATGTACCTCCTCCCAGATTAACCCTTTGTAGTTCAGGAGAAGTCCTCAGGTGACTGGAGGACCAGTCAGCACAGGCCTCCAAAGAAGGAAAACCCATCATGCTTCAAAGTAGTCTGAAACTATTCATAATGTTTAGATGGGATATCTTTGTTTTGTACATTGTTTTGTGTTCTATTTTCCAAAGCAAGAGAAAACAAGGTCACTCCATCTTCAATGTGACATTCCTTCAGGTATTTAAATAAGGCTATCACCTCTCAATTTTCTCTTCTTTTCTCTTAAATACACTATGCTTCCTTAGCTGTTTCATAAAGGGCTTGGCTTCCTTTTCTTTCTTTTTTTTTTACCATCTCGATTGCCCTCCTCTGAACACATTCCAGCTCGTCAATATTCTTTGTCTGCTAACTCGTTCTGTAACATCAAAAATGTTATCATGCCATGACCACAAAACTGTTACACTTCCCATACTGCTATTTTACTATCTTTGCTTGATGAAGAAGCTCATGAAAGCTAGTCTGATGTATTTGGCATCTTTTGGTTGGCCCAGTAAAGGTGTCAGCCCAAAATGTTTGTTTGGCTCTTGGGGGTTTTGTTTGTTTGTTTGTTTTGTTTTGTTTTAAAGTATAACAGTTGTTTCCCCAAAGGACTCGGGTATTCTGAGATCACTTAACAATCTGAGGCAATAAAAAAACAGTGTTGAACTATGACTCTGGAGACCAGAGCTCAATCCCTACTTAGCCATAAAACCCACTGGGTGACCTTGGGAAAGTCACTCTCTTTCAGCCTAAGAGGATGTTGATGACAAACTTCTGAACAAATCTTGCCAAGAAAGCCTCATGATAGATTCACTTTGGGATTACCGTAAAGCTTGAAGACACAGAAAACACACACACACACACACACACAAGATTGTTATTAAAAAATCTTAGTCATCATTTGAATTCCTTTAAATTGGACAACAAAGAATAAAAGAAAGGCACAATCTTTGATCTTTTCTCATCTACAAAATGGGAATTTGGTATTTGCTTAAAATCACTTCCATATGGCATGTGTGTTCCCTAGTGACATCAGCTGGAATTAGTCTTCATCGGTTGGTCCTCTGCAATGACTGCATTACAGTTGTGAATTATTAAAACACACATGCATTAATGGAGATCACTATGTAAAGCTGAAGAACTACAATTACCATATAGTACAATTAGGCTCCAATTTAATTCATTTAGATCTCCCTAGATCCTGCATGCCAAGCATTTTTGAAATTTAATTGGCATGAAAGGCAGGGTAAACTATGCACAACAAATTAAGTGTGAAACAATGTTAATTTAGATAATGCCTATTCTGTGAAATCACATCCTCAGCAATATTTAAAAGATGCACTATGGAAAGGAGCTGCTGGTTTCTTTTCCTCTTTTAGCAGTGACTATG
>NC_056522.1:299401596-299404958 GCF_019175285.1 Sceloporus undulatus | reverse complement strand
TCATGAAATAGTCCCAATGTAGACCTTTTCAATATGTTCTGACTTAGCATTTTGTAAGTTTCAGAGTTTATACTACATTTCCTAAAATTCCTCCAAGCTGAATGGTGGACATGCTGGTCGTGAGATTGTATTCTACAAGCTTGTAACCCCCCCCACACACACACACACACACACAAGCTTTATCATCCCCTCTCAGATATGACTTCATACTTTTTCCCATATTCTATGTAGATAAATTGTCATCAGTAGTTATGTACCTTTCAAGCTGCCCCCCCCCACACACACACACTAATGACTTTCAAATACTGTACCACTTTCTCCCTGATATGCACACAAACCAGCATTTACCTGCACATTCTTTCTTCCTGGTGAAGGGATCCTACTTACAATTACAAGCATCTTCATGTATGTAATTCATGTGATTGCCACCTGTATGGATTGATCTCTGGATACACTCTTAATTTCTCCATAAGCACCAAGTGCCAATTATTGTCATGCTGGCAAAGCATGTGGTAACAGTGGTACAGAAATAGTGATGGAGCTCAAGATGTACTATTTTTTTCAATAACATTCACACAGAGAATATGTCTTTTGTCTCCCTCTTAAATATCAGTGAAGTCAGTGAGAAAGAGGCTTTGTTCACAGGAATGAGCTTTAGTTCTGCTGCTTCAGGGGTCACGTTGACCCTCAAGGAGAACTTGGAGAGCTGCATCCACTGTTACACTGCCTTCAGTTCTCCCCCCTCCAATGCCCCCAAGTGTCCTCCAGGTGGCATGTGGCACCTTTGCCATATGTTTGCCCCTCAAGCCATTTTAGGTCAATCGAAAGTGACTGATAGTCAATTTTGTGTCATGTTATGTTAGAAAAAAGGCATCAGAGACCTAACATGGCCCAGGGGGGCAAAAAATAATAATAATGGTAAACTTGATCTCCATACCTCCTAGAGAGGTTCAGGAGTTTTGTGAGGCAAAATAAATTTTTGGACTGTTGAACCACAAAAATGGCCCCAATGACCACATGCAACCCATTACCCGCATTTTCCCCACCCATGACCAAGAGGAACAGGGGAGAAATTCTGAGTGAATAATAGGATAAGAAGGGTCCATGTAATTGGTTCATCTGCACATACGTTTCAAGAAAAATTAGATATCATCACAAAGACATAGCTTCCATATTTCTTGGTTGAGCATATGCATAAATGAACACCAGCTTGATGACTTACATTTGTTTCTTCTGGGAGGTGGAATTTATTTAGAATTGCATTTATTGGTGGCAGACGGATTTTTCTCATTTTGTCTCTTGTTAGAAATACAGTTGAGAATACACTGAACTTGTTATTGTCTGCTGTGCAGTTATTTTTGATTGTAGTTTCCTTCTAATGGTCTCTGTGGACACTCTGGCTTACAAGTTAGCTAATTTTCAGTCTATGATGATGAACATATTGCATTGTCTGCAAAACAGAGTGCCCCATTTCTTTTTGAAAATTTCAGAGCTCTCTTCCTTACTTTTTCAGTGTATCATAGAATCGATTTGCTGACACTGAGAATATACTACGTGCTTTTGTGCATCATATGCATTAAAAATGCAAACTGCTCATTTGGAATTTGGGTGTTTGGTCAACAATGGATTTTATTTATATATGACAATGTAAAGGAACCCAATTTAAAAAGGTGTATAATATGCTTTCAGCTTTCAGGTGTTTTACTGAACTCAGACAAGATCAACATTGGCTGCACTGACACGGCAGAAATAATCCAGTTTGACACCATTTTAACTGCCATGGCTGAATGCTATGGAACTGTGGGAATTGTAGTTTTGTGAGAAGTTTACCTTTCTCTGCCAGAGAGCTCTGGTGCCACAACAAATTACAAATCACAGGAATCCATAGCATTCAGCCATGGCAGTTAAAGTGTTGTCAGACTGGATTATTTATGCAGTGCAGATGTAGTCATAATGACTTCCAAATACTATAGGGTAGCTTTAAGTCGAACATTAATCACATGGTTCCAGTGGCAACACTAGGGAGGTGCAGGGAATGTGGCCTGCACTGAGTGACAACTCAGAAGAGGGGTGACATCTGGTTGGTCATTTATGCCACTGCAGGGTGAGAAAGGGCAATCCCACCCCTCCTGGCTTTGTCATAAGGATGACTTCCTTCTGAGCGATGAAGGAGTGAAGGAGAAGAGTGAAGGCTTTCACGTTTTGCTGCAGCAGCCACTTCCTCATAAGAAGGAGGCCACCACTGTGGCGAAGAAGAAAGGTGGCCTGTTGCCACACCCCCACAGCAGCCCCCTGTAGCCCTTACACACACCAAGTGACACCACTGAATGGCTTCTAGAGTGAAGCTTCAGCGATAGGAAGCTTTGTGTGCATCAAGAGTTGCAAGCCCCTGGCTGGTGAGAAAAGTGTATCCCATACACTACTGGAAGGCTCCACCCATGACTTCCCTGCCCAGAAGAAAATGGAACAGGTCTCTTTCACTAGAGCAGAGAAATAAGAAAATGTGGCCTGCCCAGGTTAGGAATAATGGAAATAGGGAAGGAAAAGCACCAATCAGCTCATTAGTTTAAAAAAAAAAAAGATTTTACTCATATTGTTTTTCTCTTTGTCCCTTTTTGCCTTATACATATACGCCCAAAATAGCTTCTGCTAAATATCTTCAGTTCGTAAAATTCATTTTCTAATGACCAGACCTCTGTCTCCTCAGAATGCAAGTCCAGACAATAGAATTTAAGGAAGATTGCTGTGCCATTGTGAAAAAAATCTCAGATCTTTTTCGGTATTACAGACCATATTGTAGGTGTAAACAACATGTCTTTGAGTGTTTTAATGTCTATATATCTTACTTTAAGATCCTAATCAAGAAACAAACAGCAGCCTTTTATTGCTTGATGAAAGTATTTAGAAAGGCGAGCTACTCAGCCACGTTTTTAGCTTTTCCATCTGTGCTCTTCCAATATTACTCCAGGCTAGAAAATTCACATCATATCCCTTTCAGTCTGCAAAAGAAAAAAGATTTTATTAACTATCTTAAGTACACAAGTATATTCAAGTTAAAGGTTGTGTGAAATTCCCATATCTTTTGTTCTTTGGTCTTGGCTTTGTTTTGAAAACTATGGGGACTCATTATGAAGGTGTTCTTGTTATTCTACTTTGAAGTGGTACTGTTTCCGTGTCCCTCTTAACTAGGTGATGGTTCAGTTTTTATATTATCTGCCTCATAAAAGACACTCTTTCCTTTTCATCAGTAGTTTTAGGTGCAGTTACAAAGAGGCAGTGTGCAACAGATGAAATGTTTGAGTATGCCAGATCAATGGTCCATCTAGATCAGTATTATTATTATTATTATTATTATTATTATT
>NC_056522.1:299398872-299401496 GCF_019175285.1 Sceloporus undulatus | reverse complement strand
TCTTTCATAAATACCCAACTTACATTATCAAATGCCTTTTCCAAATCCAGGAACAAAATTCCTAATTTTCTTTCTTTATGATTCTCATAATATTCTATTAGGTCAACTACTGTTCTTATGTTGTCTATTGGTTGCCTTTCTGGAAGAAATCCACATTGATCTTCATGTATCCATATGCTTAAAGCTTTTTTTAAATCTTTTTGCCAGAATTGACGCATATATCTTGTAGTCAAGATTTAAGAGCGATAATGGCCTGTAATTCTCTATTTGTTTAGGGTCTCTATCCTCTTTGTGTATTAATGTAATCACTGTGTCACTCCATGTTTGTGGTTGCCCATTTTTTTCTATTTCTTTTATTGTCTTATATAAAGGTAGTGACAACACTTCACTGAACTTTTTGTAATATTTAGCTGTTAAGCCATCTGGGCCCAGTGCTTTATTATCTTTTAAATTTCTTATTGCGGTTTGTATTTCTTCCATTATTATTGGGGAATTTAGTTCCTTTTTCTGTTCTTCCGAAAACTGAGGGATTTGTTCCTTTTTAATAAATTCTTGGATCTCTATTTTCTTGCTCTCTGTTACCTTATCAGCGGTATATAATCTTCCATAATATTCTGTCGCTATTTGTTTTATTTTTTTCCTGCTGATTGTATTCTTTCCCTTTATCTTTTATTTTCACTATTATATTTCTTTCCCTTTGTTTTTTGTTTTGTTTTATATGCCAACCATTTTCCTATTTTATTAGCATGTTCAAATTGATATTGTTTTATATATTTTATTTTATTGGCCACTTGTTGAGTAATTTTTTGATTTAATTGATTCCTCAATATTTGAAGATCCTGGAGTAGTCTTTTGTCTTTTTCTTAAATTCCTGCTCTTTCCTTTCTACCTTTTCCATTATTTCTTTTTCTTTCAATTTTTCTGCTTTCCTTTTCCTTGCTTCTTGTTGAATTAAATATCCCTTCATAACTGCTTTCCCTGCATCCCAAACAATGTGGGTTGGGGTTTCTGCAGTCATGTTTTCCTGAAAATAAACTTCCATTTCTTGTTTCATTTTCCTTGCAATCATCTCGTCCGATAATAAATAATCTTTTAGTTTCCATGTATATTCTTTTTTCTTGCATTTAATCGTCATCTTAATTGAACAGTGGTCTGATAGGATTTTTGGTAGTATCCCCATTTTACTGATGTCTTTTAACAATAACTTTGAGGTGCAAATTATATCTATCCTAGACCAGCATTTGAACCTGTCTGAATAAAAGGTATAATCTCTACTTTTATTGTTTATTTCTCTCCATACATCCTTTAAATTTAGTTGTTCTATTAGTTCAAATGCATTCCCTCTTTTATCTCTCTGACCTGATCTATTTAGCTCAGGATTCATTACACCATTCCAGTCCCCTGTCACTATAATTTTCTCATAATCAGAACCTTCAATCAATTGACACAGTTTTTTATAAAAATTTCCTTTATTATTCTGTGATGCATATAAATTTAATAACAATATTTTCTCTTATTGATATGTTATCTCTATTGCCATATAATGTCCATTTTTATATTTAAATATTTCTCTTGCTTGTCCTTTGTTCCTTATATAGATTGCCACACCCTTTATCTTCTTTTCTTGATTCCCTACTGCAAATAGGTCACCCAAATTTTTATTTTGCAAAACATGACTATCCTTTTCTTTGATATGAGTTTCTTGTAGGCCAATAATGTCTATTTTTTGTTTTTCCAGAACATGGAATATCTTTCTCCTTTTAATTTTGTAATTTAGACCATTGACATTCCATGAAAGTAATGTTATTGCCATTTTGTGTTTTTAATTATTCCAAATTTAGGTCTCCAATATCTAGTTTTCCTGTTCTTTCTTGTTCTTTTTCTCCCTTTTTTACTTAAAGCATATTCTGGGGCCCTCTCATTCTTTTTCCCCTTTTCTCTCTCTTTTTGTTTTGTCATTTTGGGTTCTGATTCCTGCTCTGATTCTGTCTCTCCTTCTTCATCTGATGTTTCTTTAACTGAATCTTCTGAGCTTTCTCCTTCTTCCTTTGACTCTTTAATTCTATTTAAGCTTTCAGATCTTGCCTTCATCTTTCTCAACCCTGTTGTTTTACTTCCTTTTTCACTTCTCTGTCCCTTTTCCCCTCCTGTATTGTCTGGCTCCTGTTTATCTTTTCGTTTGATTAGAAAGGCCTTCATCTTTTCTTCTGTATTTATTATAAACTTATTTTTCTGAAATGTGAAAGAAACCCCCTCTGTTTTCTCCCACCTATATTTAATATTGTTCTGCCTTAAATACTCTGTCAATATCATATAATCTCTTCTTTTCTTTAATATTAGGGGTGGTATCGCTTTATATATTTTTACTTCCTTCCCTTCAATCTCAAATTTTTTATTGTAGTTTATATCTAGGATATGATCCTTTACTCTTTCTCTCACAAAAAAATATTTTGATATCTCTTGGAACATTATGATTTTTTGCATACCAGGAATCTACTCTATAGATTGTATCAATTTCGAGGTCTAATTGTTCTTGAACCCATCCAACAAATTCTGCCAAAGGAGGAATTACTCTTGTTACCAGGTTTTCATTTTGTTGTTCTTCTAATCCTCTTAATTTTATA
>NC_056522.1:299378183-299398847 GCF_019175285.1 Sceloporus undulatus | reverse complement strand
TTCTACATTTTCTCTGAGAACCATTTCTAAACTTGCTTTATAACCTCTTCCTGTTTTTGTTTTCCTCTGATATATTCATTTTCTTTAGAGTTTCTGTTTATTTTTCATGTTTTGTTTTTAGTTAATTCTCTCTTGTAATTTGTGTTAGCTTCTCTTTAAAAGCTTTCTTCTGTATATGCTTGTATTTCTTTTCTAAGTTCTTTATCGTCTTCTTAAATTTTTCAGTTATTTCTCTTTTTATGTCTGTCCCTATTTTCTTCATTTCTTCTAATAAATGTATATTAACATTATTTCTTTCGGATGTTCTGGTCTGGTAAGGTTTCTGCTACTACTGTGCTTGCAAGCTTATTTGAGATTTAAGTTTTGAATCTGCCATTTCCTCTCACCTTTTCCCTCTTCTTAGTCCTAAATGAGGAAGGGTAAAGTAAAGGGAGAGGGGGAGAACAACAACCTCAAAAAAGACAGAGAGTATGGGGGAATAAAAAGGAGAAAAGATAAGGAAAAAAAGAGATAATAACTATACTTCTAAACTATTTTGCTCCTTTTTCCTTATCTCCAAGTTATTGCTGAATCTCCAATCATCAATTATTTTATCCTATACCCTCCCACCATGTCTTACAATTCACCTCTATATTGCTGCTATTTGTGTTGGGCTAAGAAGGTTTATGACGCCTCCAACGTCCTCCTGGTCCCACCTCTGGTGTTGCTGCTTCCTGTGCTGCAAGGCTGGGTGGGCGTAGCCAGAGTCTCTTCCATCTCTCTCTGCTGCCAAGCTGCTGGGGCTGAAGGATGGCTGAGGTTTTATAGCCTGCCTGGGCTCCCTGTGCTGCTGCTGCTGCTGAAGAGTGAGCTGGGTGGGCATGGCCAGAGTCTCTTTCTCACCCCCCCTCTCTCTGCTGACAAGCTGCTGGGGCTGAAGAGTGCTATAGCCTTGGCCTGGCTCCCTGTTGCTGCTGCTGCTGAAGGTGGCTGGGTGGGCATGGCCAGAGTCTCTTCCCTCTCTCTCTCTCGCCAAGCTGTTGGGGCTGAAGGCTGGCTGAGGTTTTATAGCCTTGCCTGGGCTCCCTCTGCTTGCTGCCTGCTGAAGAGTGAGCTGGGTGGGCATGCCAGAGTCTCTTCTCCTCTCTCTCTTGCTGCCAAGCTCGCTCCTGATTTCTTTGACTTGATGTAGGTAACTAATTTGCTGACTTGTTTCTGGTAACTAAAATGGCTAACTTGTTCTTGGTAACTAAATCAGCTAACGTAATAAATGCCCTTCTGGCTGTCTGGCTTCCTGTTTGCCACCAAAAGACAGCTTTCTGCCTGCTCACAGCAAAGACTGCTCCAAACTAAAAGCCTCTAGCTACAACAGAGCATGCTGGGAAGGGGCAAACCAAATGGAAAAAATGCATTACAGCTCCTCCACACAACAATACTACATGAACATTCCTACACTAAAACATACTATGGCCTGAACCAATATGAAAGGAAATGTAGGGGGAATTGAAACGTCCTGGCTGGACATACAGTATAAAAATTTGTAGGGTGGCATGCACTTCAGTAAAATGAGTTGTAGGAAATTCTCAAAAAAAATCTATACCAAAGGTGTTGGTTGCTTGAATCTGTGCTCTAATATGCATTTGCATTGTCCATAGTTAAATTTGCAATTGTGACTATGAGAGAATTAGACATTTATTCGGGAGCCTGTAATCCTATTAGAAGCACTAAGCAGCACTTACTCCCACTGTCTTATGGCCCTTATCACTTTACATTTCGATACTGAACTAAGCACTCTCTAAGCAGTTACAAGGTGTAGCCAATTGGCCCAACAAGCTGGTTCTCATTTTACCAACCTTGAAAGATGGAAGCTGGAGTCCTGCAAGATCGACTGACAACATTGTGGCTACAGTACTAGATTTAATCCCTGAGCCACCAGGGCTCTCTGTCTTCTGGTGGTTTGCTTTGCTTATCCCCACAGGCATCATCACATTTTCTGTTGATTCACAAGGATCTCTGGTTCTTGTCGGTTCTGATGTGACAAAGGATATAGATGAAACACATGTCTCTGTTTCTTAGGATTTGTTTGAACTGGACAAGAATCCAGGGGTAGTCCAAGTTCCTGACTTTGCACCTGCTCAAGATAGATGATCAGTATGTATGTGTATGGCCTCCAAGTCAGCTGTTGATTTACAATTCCCATGAATTTTATAGGTTTTTTTCAAAGGTAAGAAATACTCGGGATGATTCACATTTTCCTACTCTGAAATCAACCTTATCCCTGGTATTCCTTGGTGATCTTCCATTCAAGTATTAATCGGGCTGACCCTGCCTAGTTTACATTGCACATGCATATAAACAGTATGGCATCATTATGGGACTGCAGGAAAGAACGAAGTTGACAAGCAGGGTAGGTCACCAATTATGCATTGATGTAATTACAACTACACAAACCAGACAGCCCAACAGGGGGGCATGGGGTGATGGCGAGTGAAGGGAGTTGTTAGTGGGCCTCCATGATTGTGTTTTGCCAATGTGGCATGGCACACTGATGTACTATTATTCAGTGTATCACACATGGCCAGTCACACAGGAGTCAGTGCGACGGCAGCTGGGTAGGAGGAGGAAGCAATTGGCAGTCACAGGTGCTATGTACATGTGATGGTGTGCATGTATGAGAGGGAGGTGAAAAAAAACAACCAAGCAGTGTGGACTCTCATGGGTGTTCAGCCACCTTTGGAGCTGGTATGTGAACGCAGGGTTTCCATCTGCTTTTGGATAACCCAGGTTGGTTGCTTTTTCCTTTCAGTCTGCTGAGGCCCTAAGGCATAGCTGGTTTCTTGTGGTTGATGGTGCTTGAAGCTGTTATTGGAATTATAACATTGCCTAAGGTATAGCTTCAAGGTCTAGCTCAACCCATATTACAGCACTGTGGCATTGAGTTCCTAAGACCTTAGATTGAATGTTTTTTAAAAAGAGGGAACACTGAGAGGCAGTATGTTGGCCCATCTCATTCAACATCTACAGACCCAAATCAAATTTCCAGCATAGATTCTCATCAATTGTCCTGCTAAATTTGATTATTTCCTTTTCACATCTGTCAGATTATTCCCTTTCACATCTGCATTTTCGAATGGCAACTACTCCTCACAGCCTGATTAAAAGCAAAGGCCTAGCATGGTGTGAAGCCTGTACAATAAATTTCCTCCTTAGACCTTGAGAGATCATTTTTTCCAAAGGGGGAGTTTGTTGTTAATAAAATGAACTCTACCTAAAATGCATTGCTTATGCATTTATGTAAAACTTTAAGTTAATCCTCCTTTGTCCTAGTTAATTTACAGAGGAAAAAGCAGACTTGCTGTAAAATGCTTAAATCCACACCTGTTAACTACTTCCCACGTGAAATGAGCTAACCTGCTGACTTTTAATGCTGTTTTTCTACACAATGGTTCTCTTAGCTTCTTACAGCTTCACCTCTAATTAGCTAGAACTGTTAGAGTGTAAACAGTAGGGAGATTATCACGCTTGAAAATCCCACCAGGATAGATACAGGATGAAGGTCAAACTGGGTATTATCTCATGCAGCTGAGGCTGGCGAGTGCAACCCAGACCCCAGCTGCTTTATCTAGCACCTTTTCAAAAACCATGGCTTGCCATTTTTGAAAAGCTTCTGGATAAGCAAGTTGGGGTTCAGGCTGCACACAGGTTGCACTCGCTGTGGCCTTGGCTGTGTGCAATACCACCTGGGGTTTGACTTTTCAATCTTGCGGGGGATTTGCAGGTGCAATAATCTCCTAGGTGTTTTTGCTACAGCTTCTAATGGTAGTTCTCACATGTCAAGTGGAGTTCCAACATTTTTAGAATGGTTCTGGATATACGCAGTCCTTGAGCGTCTGCTGATTAAATTAACTGAGGTAATATAAATGTTCAACCTAGAGTTTACACATATGTGACTGGCTTGTATTCATGATCCCTATGTATTCACCACTCTAGGTATATGTTAGGGACTGTAAATGCTCCCCAAGCTCCACTTACCTTGCAGCACTTGCTGACGGCAGGTATTATTCTGTTGATTGAGAAGCAGCACATCCTTAACATAGAATTATAGAAGATAGACCAGCTCCAGCTCTGTTCTGACAACAAGACTCTCACCCCTCTCCATCCCCTTGGATAGATTTGAAACATTCATACTATCACTTCAAAAGATCCAAGTGTTATGCGTAATCCTCAGCAATTAAAGAGCAACCTACATTTTTAGAGTGAAGAGGGATCCTCTCTCCAGAACTGTCTACTTCTCTTCAGATCTCAGTCACACACAGTTTACAGCACACTGGTAATTTTGACATGAAGTGACAGATGTCTGCACTTTTATCCTTGGAAATGTTGTATACATACAGAGCATGGATGTGCACTGTATGCTCTGAATAATGTTTAGTACAAATGTATCCTTACATTAATGTCATGTGATAGATAGTGCATAATAAAAAACAAACACGTTTTGATATTTCTGGATGAAGAGAAATAATTTGACAACATTAACTGGCTGTTGATGATAAAGTCTTGGAGAAGATGAACTTTGGCAACATTTATTGACTGGATAAAAGTAATATACAAGACACAAAAGGCAAATTCTGATAAATAGAGAATTACTAAGTTGTGAGATTCAGAAGGAACTAGACAAAGTTATCCATTGTCTCTTCTTTTTTATACTTACTTTCAAAGTGTGGCATAAGATATTAGAGAAGATGAAAGTATCCAGAGAATAAATATCAAAGTGTTGTAAAACTGAGAACATTTGCTGATGATCTGGTAATTATTCTCATGAAAAAAACCTTTGGACAGCATGCAGAAGCTATAAAAAATGCAGGATTATGGTGAACTTGCTGATTTAAAATAAATAATGACAAAAGGTAATTAGTTTAAAATATTTCTAATACTAACTTCAATCTATATCAAATAATTATGTCAAGTTTGGAATAAAGTTGAAACATATTTTAGGAAAAGGAAAAGGAATAAACTGAGGTTGTTACTATGTTATCAATCAATCAATGTTTATTCAGTCCTTGACCAGTATAAAATTAATAAAAATTATAAATACTGAGAGAATAGTATAATCAAAAATACAATTGTTGGAACAAAAAGTCAGAGGGCAAAGGGGCAAAATCAGATCAACTTCAGATGTTATAAAGATGAATGTATGTTATAAGGATGAATGTATCATCAAAATGTTAATTTTGTTTCAAACTACACATTTTGATTAACAATATACATTTAAACAATGGAAAAGGTATTTTGAAATTGTTCAGCAATAAATGTAAGACAACAATCAGGTTTAAAATTTTAAAAATGAGAAATAAAGAGAAAGTATGGGACTGTTAATTTGAACATGTATTTTCTTTTTGCCTTTTTGTTTAAAAGATTAGGAAAAGTGGATTTGAACACTCTGCTCTCATTCAAAGATCCAAGCCACTACACTGCTGGCTCTCAGCCTTCAAGGATGGAGAGTCCACATCCTGAGGCAATTTCTAGTGCTGAAAAGCCCTTAGAGGATTTTGTTCAACACACAAACAACAGATCTTATTAAGTTTCTGAACTGAATGCATCATGACCAGTCGGTTATGTCTAAGAGGTATATCTCACTGCCCCGTATTCTCTCTCTGAATCCAACCCATAAATTATAGAACCTAAAAGTAATTCCCACTGAATTCAGTGTGGGGTTTCCCCATAAATGAACACAGAAGCATTGAAAGAAAAAATGCAAGTGTTGCAAGCAGACCCTGGAAAAAAATATTTATTTATGTCTTCTTATAAGAATAAATTAAAAAAGATTTAATTGGCATGAAAGCCCACCTTCTCAATCAGAAGTCATGGTGACATGGTTGCCAACTGCTGTAACACAGTAGAGGGAGAGAGAAAAGAGGAGAGAGAGAGAGAGAGGGACAGTTCAGCAGCTACAATTCCTGGTAATTTTACAAGTACATAATATAGAAGCTGAAAAGGAAATAAGAAGAAGCATACTGATTCCCGCCTATACGTATTGCTTAATTGACTTAATCATGATCAAAAACAATCATGTGATGTGCACATCAAGGAGGAAATTATATTGTTGCCTTGTGATTAAAGGAGATCTCCTACCCACAGTTCCTATTCTATTGGAGCTGTAGCTGTACCTAACAATGAAAATAGAATTCATCGATCATACCATAACCAATCTTGTAACATTATGGATGTTCAATGGGTCCACTCACAGCCCAGATTCAAAGGCTGTGAGTCTGTCTATATCAAGCTTCTTTTCCATACTTTGCTCCTCATTATAGTTTTCCTTAACAAGCACTTCCTATTGTTTGCCTATGGGGGGCTAGAAATTAGATTTTACAAACTGTACTCTAATTGACGCAATAACACCTTTCTCAGGAGAACAAGGAAAGCAAAGAAGCAGCACAACTGTATAAGGTTCCCTCCGCATGAAACCAGGAAAACTAGAATTGGCTTAATGTAGAAGGTTTATTTCATGGCAAAAAAGAGAATTCTTTGTATTTCCTATCCAGGTGGTTTTTGTTTGCTTTTCAGATTAGCTACGTAAAAGGTCTTGTATTTTCCATTGGCTTTGTGCTAAGATAACATGATATTGTTTGGGGGTGGTGGTAACTCGGAAAAGCAGCATGCAGTCATAAACAGCGAATGAGGGGATAACAGACTCCTGGGGTTTAGTGGTGATCTCTTCGTATTCCGGTGACTTAACTTGACCAGTTAGCCTCTTTGTCAATCACAAAATATGAAGCTAAAAAGACACCTTCGCTGTTTCTAGCAAAGCCAAGAAATTCCTAATGGTCTGACAGCTTGTGTTGTTAGAAAGGAAAGACCATGTTTGGTCTTTTGGTGTGAAGGTATAAAATATAATCCAAAAGATTTCTATACTTATCCCCTTTTCTCCCTTACATATTTGCTGACAACATCCATCTGTATTGGATTATGTAACAAAATAAACATCTTGTTTAAAAACTTTTTTGCAGTCCACGTTTACTTTTCAGAGTATTTTTTTTTCTCCAGTCTTTTTGAAAAATCTCTTGAAATTATTAGGTGTTATTCTTTCCAAGTGTTTGAAAAATTACCTTCTCTCCCTCTGTGCCGCTGTTGGAATTATTTTTCCTATAATACAAGGAACCATTTAGGATTTTCTTTCTTCAGGGATAAGAGCAATGTTGCAATCTTTGAACCACTGTGTCCATGATATTAGACTACCGAGCATTGAAAGCTCTTTTTGGGCTGCAGTGTTCAGATCCCAGCCAGCATTATTCATGGGAAATTGTGTGAGAATGTCTTTTGCACTTTTGAGTTATTAGGTATGTCTGTTTAGCACAAACAATGGCGACACAGTTTTCAAAGCAGGGTCCGGCCCCATGGTTGAGGATATTTTTGGCAAAGTCCATGACTTTCCAAAATAACTTCAGCTATGACTTCCCTCTAGCCCAGACAGAGAATTTACCATCTGGAAGATCCAAGAATTTTTGGAAACAAAAATCTACATAGGGGTTGTCAAAAGGCCTCTGTACCCTCGAGCTTGGTCTCCTGTTGCTACTGCAGGGCAAACCCCAGGCGTAAGGATCAGGATCAGAGGATCCTTGCAGATCAGACACAGATACAGTCGATCCAGGCTGATTCTAGAGGAAATAACCTTTACCTGGGTCAATTTTCTCCCTGGTTTGCTTGCAGGAGTTTCCTGGAAACTATGGCCAATCTGCCTGTGTAAGTGGCTCTTCATGCTCCTTACCCTGCGAAACATCAATCTACGAGAGCCCAATTGCCACTTTAACATTAAATGTGGGACCCACATGCCTACAGCAGCACCAGCTTCTACAACAACACAGTGATGGGCTTACTGTAGGGACAACAGGTTGCAAGCCCCTGTTCACACCTCCAATAGCCAACCGAGCCACATAGGGCTTTTAGGGCATCACTTTGATTGGCCTGGAAACAGCCGCAGCCAGTGGGCTGTTTCAACAGGGCATTGTGCTCAAAAGCCATTTTGGGAAGTTCTGTTACATTTCTCTGCATTTGAATGTATAACAATAACCGGATATCATCTCTACACTGGTATCTTGCTTTTCATACACAACTATACAACTGATATTATAGTAAGGAAATAATTATTTGAAGTTACTTGATCACAGTTACAACAATAGCAGTAATAACAAACTATTGTGCCTTATAAACCATTATTATATTATTTTAATGATAGGATAGATGATAGATAGTAGTAGATTGATAGATAGATAGTTTTCCTCCCTCCCAAGTTTAATAAGTCTAAAATTCCACATCCATTGACTTCACTATGGTAGCATGGTTTGATTTGGAACTGACGAAAACTTGGTTGATCATACCAAAATTCTCATAACACACCTACCTCCATCCCTGGCATATAACTATAATACAAGCTTTTTTATTATATTGTCAGTTATGCTTGATGCAATGGTTTTCCGCACTCCATGACTAATTTTCCAACTCCTTAGCTACCTTTTTAAAAATCCTTTGGGAGCCTCACATTAGCCATGCAAACGTTATGGTTCGTTTCCAGGTTATACACCCAAGGAAAATGGGGTGAGGGGAAGTAATGTTCCTGTTTTTGAAGAGGTTATTTTGAGAAGTTTAAGTTACAAATTTTATTTTTTAAGGTCACAGTATTCCTCATTTTAAAAGCAACAACGCAGTCTTTGAAATAATTTTCTTGCTTATATGAAAAGGGGAGGGGAGTAGGGTGCAAGCTGATTTTTGTGAGCTTCTCTTGATTCGTACCAGTGCCATCATTTTTCGGCTAATTTTCCACAACTCACCTCTTTCTCTCCCTGGATAAGCCAATTTTTTAAAGTATTTGCCACATTGTAAGATCACAATAGATATGTTCATTACAATCTGGAGATCCATTGCCTCTTCTTCCAGGTAAGAGTCTTGTGCACCAAAGAAAGAAAGACAGACAGACAGACAGACAAACCAAAAAAAGAAGTTGGTACATGACTTTCATAGATTAAAGTCTACTCTTCCTCCTCAGATGGCAGTCTGTGAACTGCCAACTTCTTTCTTTCAGTTTAGACCAAGGTACTAAAGATCTCTCTACGATGAGTCTGCAGAAACCCTGCTATACCTGAATCATCTCCAATGTATGCATGTGAAAACTGATCAGTAAAAGTTATCAGATTAAACCATGCTTATAACTGCATTCTGTAGCAGTACCGTAACACCAGGTTTGTTTTTCCCTTTAAATGAAATATCATTGCTGACTTCACAACTTTATGCATTATCAAACTCATTGAAAACATTATATGCTCAATAAAGTGGGCAGAGAAAAAGAAGACCATTTACAATGGTTGTGCACGTCAAGGGCCACAGTTATTTTATTATTTTATTATTTTATTTTAGTATTATTATTTATAGCCCGCCAATCCAAGGAATCCGGGAGGTTACTAATAAAATACATAAGGCGCGGGGTACAGACGCTAGTCTGCGGGGGAGTCGGAGCCCACACGGCCCGACTCCCGCGCGGACCGAAAAAGAATCTCCAAAATGGAGCTTCTTTTTCCGTCGCGTTCGACGTGCGAGGCGCCAGGGGCGCACCTCGCTACGTCACAAGCGCCGGCGAGCACGGACCGCTCAGCTCCGATACGCAAAGATGCGCCGCCATTAGAAGGGCGTCGCCATCTTGTACGGCGGAGTCCATCTAGCCCGGGGCGTCTATAAGAGACGGCCTTTTTAAATGGCGTCCGAGTACGTCCAAATGGCTGCAGAAGCACCATTGAATACAATAAAATTCAAAAAATAGCCCCTTCCTGCCCCTCTCTCCCCCTAGCTGGTCAATGGCAGTTGCCATGGAGGAGGGCTCTTCTCTTGGGCAGTCCCGATGGCATTGGTCTCCCCTCTCTTCTCCACCGATGGCAGTATCATAAACATAGGTTGAGTTTGCAGACTTGAAGGAGCTATTAATAACTGAGTCTCTAGAGTCTCTTATTTAGGAGTCACATAGGTCGAAGCTAATAAATTTGGAAAGTTTTTTGGATAGCGCACTCAAGCATTGAGAGAATAATCCCAGGTACATAAGACATAATATGAACTGTAAAATCCTCCAGAACGAATCCAGTCATTTCTAACTATAAAGGTGCCAACAAATATGGAAAACAAACAAGGGCTCACAGATTGGATGTGATCAGTATCATTCTCATTCACAACACGGCGGACACAAAAAGATTGCAGTCATAGGACCATTGCACTGATATTTCCCATGCAAGAAAACTAAAGCTCACAAATTTCAACATAGAACCCTACCGAAGGCAGAGATCTAAGAGGTCTGCAAACAGGTTTCAGGAAACGAGGCACTAGGGATCCTTTTCGCAAATATACAATGGTCATGGAGGGCACTAGGTATCATACTCCAAAATGCCCGATAAAGGGGCACACAATGGGAATTCCAGAAGAAAAGAGCTGTCCCAAAATGCCAGCACTTGCCACAGCAATGGCAGGGGCGGGACCCCAATTTGATGGACCCATGAATGAGGCCTGGGTCCTCTGGGGTCGGTGTGCCTCCGCACCATGGCCGTTTCCTAGGGGCGGGGCTGTAAACCCACTTAAGGAGAGCCCCGGATCCTCATGCCCCCTCTCTGCAGCTTGAGAAGCTTGCATGCTACCTGGAACTACCTGGAGGATAAGTACCTACCTTCAAGGCGTCAGGGAGGACTTAGAAGTATGGAAGGAGTTCTTGCAATCCTTAATGGGATCTATTTCTGGAGAGACGAAACTAAAGATCCAGATGCCTTAAACGGTCGCATCAGATGCCCTCGGGTCGATTGGGTTTGGGGTTTATTTCCAGGGCCATGGTGTCCCAAACTTGGGCCGCGTGAATGGCACCATACAGACATTCTGTCCGACCTTACATTTCTTGAGTTTCTTCCCAATTATAGTGGCATCACGGAGTTTGTCTTAAAGAGTTAGCTCACTCGCAGTCACTTCTGGTGCGGACAATTCTGTCCAATTTCAGGTTGATTAATTACACTATCATCCACATCCCCAAGGTTCATTGCGCTTGGTTAGAGCCTTTTTTACAATTGCCTCCGCTACAACATCCTCTTCTCAGCTCGCCATGTCCGGGGACTTGACAATGAAATTCCCGATTCTCTTTCACGACAACGATGGGGAGCGCTTCAGGCAGCTAGCCCCCGGAGCAGAACCCCTCTCAGTACCGATGCCAATAGACCTATGGAAATCTTGGAGGAGTGAAATTAATCCGGCCATAAGCTGTCTATAGCCCCTAGCACCCGGGACCAAATATCGGAATGCAAGGCACGGACTTCGAGTCTTTCAGAGGTCCGCGGGAGGGCCTCAACCAGTTTGCCCATACCAGTAGATTCACATCCTGGAATACTGTGCTACATTAAGAAGGAGGGGGGACTGGCCCCACAGTCCATTCAAGGGCAGGTTAGCGGCGCTGGCTTTTGCATCCAGAGCTCAAGGACATGTAGCAATACTTGGGGATTAGGTTGTGCGCAAAAGCACTGGGGGTTGGAGTAGAGAGCAGGGCCACGGGTCTGGAACAAAGGGAGCCATTGCTTCAAACCAAGTACTAAAAGGTTTGCGAGGACCTATTGGCCGAATAATGCGGCATTCCCCACCATTTGAGGTAGGTAGTCCTTTTCCACGCTGCAGCCCTGGAAGCCTTTTTTGGGGCCTTGCGGATAAGTGCGCTAGTGCATCATTCCAAGGAGGTACCCAACCCGAAGGGCCCTGGAGTTTGGTGACTTGTATTTCAGGAACAACTTCGTACCGCTCAGGATCCGACGTTCCCAAAACCGATTCAGCGGGGTAAAGGGGTGATAGTACATTGGCTCGCTTTGCAATGATAAAGTCACTGTGTCCAGGTACCGCACTTGCATGATTAATTAGGTTAGGGGGGAGAAACGAAACATTCTGGCCCCCTTTTTTGCCACATAAACCCATTCCCCCTTGACCAAAACCAGTTGGAGCATAACCATCAGAGGCCTTAAATAGATTAGGACTCCCTAAGGCTCGGCTTTGGCATCACTCCTTTCGCATTGGGGCAGCGTATCCGGCAGCGGCAAATGGGAATGGCCCCTCGCTCAATCCAGCGGAATGGCCGCCTGGAGGTCACTGCTTACAAAAGGTAGTGCGGCCCCTTTAATCACAAACCAGTCTTCTATAGGTTTCAGGTGCAGAGCCGGAAGACTGCGGAGTCCTGATCTGTGGACAAGCCATGGTTTATTGGGCGGCGACGGGGCAAGCCAGAGAGACGCAGCCCAATGGGGGCCCAACTGGGCTGAGCAGCATGGCCACAGTGGAATGGCTTGGTAAAAGCGTGCTGAATGGAATGGTTCGCTTCCTCTGCTGTTGTAAGGAGCGTGCGGGGCCACCCGGCCTGATGTGCTTGTCATCCACTTGGGGGGGAATGGACCTTGGTCTGATGAAGGAAGGCCTTCTTCAATCAGGCTTTGCGGACTTTAAAATGCATTCAAGCTTCCTGGCATACGTAACACTGGTGTGCGTCCGCAAATTACTTGCCTCGCCGTTCTGGATGGGGTGGAAGGGGCTCCACGCGCCATCGATCTGGCACGGAGAAAAGGAACCGGGCAATGTAGAAAGGCCATGGCCGAAGGATTTGGGCCACCCTTATACACACCGGGGAATCTTTGTTAGCCGGAAAGAGCTCTCTACAGGGCTGCCTGCCTACACCTCTCGGCGGAAGGAATCTTTATTCCTGGAGGACTCCAAAATGGGGTGGGTTGCCATCTTGCGCTGGCTGGTGGGGGACCGGGACTAGGCAGACCACCGTCCCCTTTTCTGGCAGGTAGTGGTGGGGAATGTGAGAGTTCGGCGTTACACCGTGGCACCCCCCTCTGTGGTGTAGGTTAGAGCTCCGGAACCACCTTTTCTCGGGTTACCACGGCCCGGAGGTGGGGGAACGATCGCATCCTTTAGGAGACCTGGGATTTTGGCCCCCCACTCCTAAAGTTAACACGGCTTGTGTGAGGGTACCTGGTCCTGCCTTCCACCAGACGGGGTCCAGTATGGGTAGTAGTCCAGTCACATGGACTGCTTTCTACAGGGGGGCAGGTTGTTTTCCCCGATGGAAGGCTGGGGGTTGTCAGATAATGACACCTGCCCCAGCTGATACCCAACCAGGTTGCTCCCCCCTTTTGTGTCTTCCAGGATTTAACACATATTTTAATTATGTCAATAAAAAGTGGGCCCCTTATTATCAACCCAATCTGTTTGTTCTGGTATTCATTATTCCATGGGAACCATAAGAGGGTCCCAAAACATGCCAGCATGCACAGCAATGGCAGGGAGGGACCCCAATTTCGATGGACCAAGGAGGGCCTGGGCTCTGGGTGGTGCTCCGCACATGACGTTTCATAGGGGCGGGGCTTTAACCAACTTAAGGAAGAGCCCCGATCCTCATGCCCCCTCTCTGCAGCTTGAAAGCGTGCCCCACCCTCCCGCCCTCGGTGTGTGGGGCATTGCTGGTCGCTTCGGGGCCCGAGTAGGAATTTTCTCCCCTCTTTCCAAGGGGTTTTCGCCTACTCACACGCAGCCAGGGTGAGAAACGGGACACTTGGTAAGGGTGGCGGCTATTAAATCGGATATCATTTGGCCGGTAGTGGGGGGAATGTTGAGAGTTCGGCTTACCGTGGCACCCCATTGTTGGTGTAGGTAGCGCTCGGAAACACATTTCTCGGGTTTACCACGGCCCGGGAGGTGGGGATGAAAGTACTGATTCCTTGAGTGTAGAACTGGGAATTTTGGCCCCCACTCCCTAATTACACGGCTTGGTGAGGTTTTACCTGGGTCTGCCTTCCACCGATGTCCAGTCTGGGAGTAGTCCAGTCCAATGGACCGCTCTACAGGGGGCAGGTGTTTTCGCGCCGAGGGGACGGATGGGGAGGTTGTCAGATAATGACCACCTGCCCCAGGTGATTCCCCAACCAGGTTGCTCCCCCCTTTTGTTGTCTTCCAGGATTTACAAATATTTAATTAGGTCAATAAAAGTGGCCCATTCTCACCCAATCTGTTTTCTGGTCTCATTATCCCTGCCGTGAACACATCAAAATCAGTATGTGCCTCATCAGCTACAGCAATGATTCTCAAAATGGGTTGGTAGCTCTCCCCTGGGAGCATTGAAAGGGTCCAGGGGGGCACTGAAGGGGGGAAAAGGGCAGCAGAAGGAACAGTTGAGGAAAGTGGAAAACAGAGTGTTGGCCAGGGAATTGTGTGGATGAGGGTTGCATAAACAGCACAGATTGTTGGCTACAGTGCTAACTGCAGCTTGGTTATCTGCATCCCAGTGTCTAAAGAAGTTACTGAGCATCCTGCATGGGAAACAGTGTTCAAAGTGAGGAGAAACAGGCATCACTGAGTAACGGACTAGAGAATGAAAGCATAGGCCCAAACCACACTGCAGAAATAATCCAGTACACTGGCTCAGTGCTAGGGAATTCTGGGAACTGTAGTTTTGTGAGACATTTAGCCGTCTCTGTCAGAAAGCTCTCATGCCACAATAAACTACAATTCCCCAGATTGCCTAGCACTGAGCCTGTTAAAGAGGTCTCCAACTGGATTATTTCTGCAGTGTGTTTTGGACCACAGTTTTGGTAGGAAGGATCAGAGCTGGTGATGATTTAATTTAGCCCACCAGAGTAAGATTCTGGAGATTCTGGGCATGGGGGTGGGGGATTGGATGTAAATAAGAAATATAAAGAATTAACACATAAATTACAGCAACTGGATGAAAATCCCATTTTGTATATAATAAAAGAGGGAAAAGGGGGGAGAAATATTATTTCTTCTAACCTAACAGTTACCCCTTAGGCATGTAAAAAGTGACTGGATGTTTGTAAGTGGGACAATCTCCCTGTACATCATCTTTTGACAATATATTAAACAGGGGTGGGGAAGAAAACATAACCATCTTTATCATGTACAAGCAACAAACCCTCCTCATTAGTGCAGTCAAGGACAGTGTACTAAATGGCTTGTCACAGGAGGCACTTGAAATTCAGTGTTTTCCTCTTTGTTTTCTTGATTGTATCATTTTAACAGATAAATGGCTTGTGTAGTATGTTTTTACAAGAAAGAATGGTCTAATCTCAGGGGGAACCCAGAGACTTCTTACTTTAAATGCCAGATCAGAAAGTTGGGACCTAAAAGGAAAGCAATACTGCAGGTCAACTTACTGCAGGTACAGACTGGCAAAAAGACCCGGCTTCCTGACAGCTTGGAGGCATGGTGTATTCATGATGCATGCCCCCAAGATGCTGGGAACATGCCCTGAAGCTGCCATGAGCAACCACATGGTGGCGACATTGAGGCGGTGTGGTGTTTAGGTGTCTCATGCTGCAAAAACCCAGAAAAACTGCCATTATGGCAGCAAAGGTGCCTTTTTGCTAGTGCAGAAAGGGGTGGCTTTCTGCCACTTATTTTGCTTTGGGAAAAATGCTGGATTGGGAGTGTGGTGTGCAGTTGCCATAGCCCCAACGTGGTGCTCAAAGGGGCAGTGTTAAGCCACCCCTTTACCGTCATCTGTTTTTGGCCTTAGTTAACATAGACACCTTAATTGTTGGTGGTGCAGAATGTGACTGAAAATCATCTTGGTATAAACAGTTAAGAAAGTGTAAAGACAGAATTATTGCTGAACATAAATACAACAAAATATGACCATAGAGGATCTGCAGAAATTCAACCTAGACAATGAGGAAATAGAAATAGTTAAAGATTCCCTATACCTTGGATCAAATATTGATCAGAAAGGAGACTGCAGTTAAGAAATAAGAAGAATACAAGGAATGGGAAGGGCCATCATGAAAGAACTGGATAAGATCCTAAAGTGTAAAGAAATTCAGCTGAGCACTAAAGTTTGAATCATCCAAGTCATTATATTCCCCATCACCTTGTATGGATATGAGAGCTGGACAATGCAGAAAGCCAACAGAAAGGAAATAAACTCATATGAGATGTGTGCTGGAGAAGAGTGCTGAAGATACCATAGACAACCAAAAGGACAGACAAATGGGTCCTTGAACAGATCAAGCCTGAATTCTCCCTGGAAGCTAAGATGACAAAACTGAAGCTGTTGTACTTTGGTCTCATTGTGAGAAGGAATGACTCACTGGAAAAGACAATAATACTAGGAAAGGTAGAAGGTAGTAGAAAGAGAAAAAGACCACATGGTAGATGGATAGATTCAATCGAGGAGGTCACAAGCCTGAATGTACAGGAACCTAAGTAGAGCAGTGGAGGACAGGGAGTTTTCAAGAGGTCTCATGTACAGAGCCAACCCAAGTGCAGTTAACAACAAAACAAAAGGAGCCCAGGTGACTCAGTGGTTAAATGCCAGTACTTCAGCCACTCGCTCACAAACTAGAAGGTTGTGAGTTCAATCCCAGGCAGGAGCTCAGGGTCGACTTAGCCTTGCATTTTTCCAAGGTCATTAAAATGAATACCCAGCTTGTTGGGAGCAGTTAGCTTACACTTGTAAATTGCTTAGAGACTGTTTAGTGTGGTATGAAGTGGTACATAAATGAAGCTGCTATTGATATTGCTAAAATAAACAGGCAGTATAATATCAATACAAGGAGTAACTACTGGTTCTTCTATTCCCACTTCTAATCATCTTGAAGAAAGAGCAGCCATTAAACCACTGAGCCATATACCCCCCTTCCCCATGCACACACACAACCCTGGGCCTGCCTTAAACAAATCATTTCCACTAACAGGGCCAGTCTTGTGATCTGTGATCAGTTACAAAGCCATATGATATCTTTAGGTCTGCTTTCTATTGACTATGCTCAAATCCCATGCTAATGATATTTATCCTGGTTTACATATTAGAAATAAGAATAGAATTGTGGAATCTTAGAGCTAGAAGGGACCACAAGGGTCAGCTAGTACAACTCCATGCCATGCAGGAATACACAAGTAAAACAGTCCTGAAAGAGTCCATCACGTTCTGATGAAGTCAGTTCTACTGTCAAACACCTCGAACAAAATTCCACATAGCTTCATTTCCAGCCATCCCCTGCTCTGCTCTGGGGCACAGTGCTTACTGTTATCCACTACCAACACCAGCACCCTCATCATCATGACAACAACAAAATTACTTTGGGTTGATAAGTGTTCCAGGATTCATACTTCCATTTATATAGTGGACAATTTCAAGTTTAACTAGCCACTAGAACAAGATATACTTTTCCTTCCTTATGATGGTTGATCAAGAGGTATGTAAAAAAAAAAAAATAGGAACAAGGTTCTTTAATATTATAGTAAATACTAAGTTCTTAGGAAGTAATATGAGAGTCTTGTTGTGTTCTACATTTCCTGTTACTTTTGAGTTTCATAAAAGGAGAGATTATATGTATTCATTATATATTTAAGAATACCTACGTCATCCTTATAAAATATATGCATCACTCAGTGTGGTTTACAGCAAATTAATACCATGCAATTATCACAAATTATTATCAACCTTATCCATAAATTACTCCAGTAGAAGTCATACAGATATAAGACAAATCAACATGTTCACTGTTCAGTAGGACAAAAAACTGCTTGCACAAAAAAGTTTTTATTAGTTAATGGAATCTGGTTAAAGATTCCATATCCTAATCTTAGAAGCTGTGTCTATACACCTAAATAGCCCTGGTGGTGCAGTGATTAAATGCCTGTACTGCAACCACTCACTCAAAACCATAAGGTTGTGCGTTTAATACCAGCAAAAGGGCTCAAGCTTGACTCAGGCTTGCATCCTTGCAAGGTTGCTAAAATGAGTACCCAGATGGTTGGGGGCAATTAGTTTATAGTTGTAAACTGCTTAGACACTGTTAGTTCAGTATGAAGCAGTATATAAATGAAGCTGTTTGTTTTATTCCCCTCTTAGGTGGCTGGCTACATCGGGGGCAAATGTGAAACTGCTTGTGTAAGGTGATATTGGACAGCCTTACACAAGAATGTAAACTGCACAGCTGGCAGTGTGGTTGCTGACATTGCTACGTATGTGCTTTCAAATTGGATTAAACTTATGATGACCATGAGTATATCAACAGGAGAATATCCTTTTGACTTTTCTCAGTTTATGTAAACTCCTCCCCAGTTGCTGGTTGAGCACATGTCAACCTAGGAGTCTCATCTTCCAGCACTCTCTTGTTTTATTTTGGATAATTTCACCACAGAATGTTCAAAGTAAAACACATTCAGAAGTGCAAGGGGACCTAAACCACCATCCATCCTTCAGTACATAGAGTATTGGGGGACATATTTTTACTGGGAAAAGGGTTAGCTAGATGTTTTGAAATATTGGGATCTTGGGAGTTTTATGGATCTTTTTTGGGGGGGGGTCAGTTCCCAGGGGGCAACAAAATGGTTGGCATGGGTCCATATGAAGCCTACAGGCCATACATAAGCATCACCCCATAGGAACGTGGAGGACCACATCCCCTAATTTTTATAAGGACATCAGAAATTCAGGGGAAACAAAATACCCAGTTGGCCTCCACTGACCTCCAGAATTCAACTGGCCATTTCCCTTGATTTTCAGAACTTCCCTCATTTGGATTATGTCCATCCATGCCTTTTCTCAAAACGTGAAATGATTAGACAGGGGCCCAAAATCTGTGTGAAGTGGTCATTCACATCTCAGAGACTTTGGAAAGAGGAGACTATTCAGAGTTAGTTATTTTTCCCCAATGGAATTTTTAGAATCATGGACACATGTAAAGATGAGGGCTTTCTAGGTCTCACAACACTTATATTGTGCCGGAAGCGAATAGGCAGCCAATGCAGATCTCTGAGCACCGGTGTAATATGGCTGGCCTGGAAGTTCCAGTGACCAGCCTGGCTGCCATATGCTGTACCATTGTAGCTTCCGGGTTTGGTATAAGGGTTGCCCCATGTAGAGTGCGTTGCAGAATCCAATCTCGAGGTTACGAGCGTGTACCTACCGTGTCAAGGTCCTCTGGGCCAGGTATGGGCACAGCTGGCGAATAAGCCGAAGCTGATAACAGGTGTTCTTGACCGTCGCATTCACCTGAGCAATAAGGTGAAGCGAGAGTCAAGAAGCACCCCCACTGCACACAGAGTTCTTCACAGGGAGCGTGACCCCGTCAGGACAGGTGGAACCACCGCCATTCCTGGACCAGGGAACCTATCACAAGTACCTCCGTTTTCTCTGGATTTCAGTTTGAGTCAGTTTTTCCCTCATCCAGCCCATTACTGACTCCAGGCATGCACGAGAGGAGAGACATCGCTGAGCGCATCTCGGAGACATAGAGAAAATGATTTGGGTGTCATCAGCGTACTGATAACCCCGCGCCCCATGTCTCCGGATGATCTCCCAGCGGTTTCATGTAAATGTTAAATACATGGGAGACAGAATGGCTCCTTGAGGGACCCCAGTTGTAAGGCCCTCTCATCGAGCACACGTCTCCCAGCTGCACCATCGGGACCTCCCAGAGAGGTAGGACCGGAACCACTGGAGCGCAGTGCCCCCGATTCCCACCTCTGCCAGGCGCCCCAGAAGGATACCATGGCCTATGGTATTGAAACCGCTGAGATGTCCAGAGCACCAACAGGGACACGCTTCCCCTGTCGATGCCCAGACGAGATCATCGACCAAGGCGACCATGGCCGTCTCAACCCCGTAACCCGCCCGGAAGCCAGTTTGAAATGGGTCCAGATAAATCCATTTCAAATAAGAACGCCTGAAGCTGGATTGCAAACCGCCCTATCGATCCATTACCCAAAAATGGCAGCAGCGAAACTGGCCGATAATTGTTATGTACCAGGGGGTCGAGGGAGGGCTTTTTTTAATAGAGGTTTTACAATGGCCAATTTTAGTTCAGATGGAAATTGCCCTTCCCTCAAGGATGTATTAATAATCGGCGTAACAATAAAGTTACCGCCGGTCCCCCCTGGGCCGCTAGCCATGAGGGACAGGGATCGAGAGAGCAAGTTGTCTTCCGAACACTTCCGAGGATCTTGTCCACATCATCGGTACTTACCAACTCAAACCGATCCAGTTTAATGGAGTCCACGGAGGCTCTAGACGCCTCTACCCTAGGTCTGCTTGAATGTCGGCGTTAAGACCTTCGCTTATCCGAGAGGTTTTATCCGCGAAGAAGTTATTAAATGGTCGCAGCAGGCCTAGAAGGTTCAAGGATCTGGTTCGGGGCGGGAGGGAGCTGGGTCAGCTCCCTGACCACCTGAACAACTCTGCTGGACGCGACTCCGCGGACGCGACATGAGCACCATTGAACGAATTCTTACTGCTCGTATCGGCTCTCCGTAGTCCTCTAACAGTTGGTCTAGGAGAGCCTTGTCATCTAGCAAGGTGTTTCCGCCAACGGCACTCTAGCCGTCGCAGTTCCCGCTTCCTTGCCCGGAGATCTTCCGTATACCAGGGCTTACGCTTGGAAGCGGGCCTGAGAGGGCGCTTGGGAGCGATACTGTGTATAGCCCTAGAGAGACCGTATTCCAGATACCAGTCAGGATCAACAGAGTCGCCGTCACTTCCAACCATGTACCCCCTCTAAAGCTCCTGGAAACTTTTGGGTTCCATCACCTCGAGGGTGACCATCCTAACAGGTCACACCACCCCCGGGGGGATCTGGGTAGAGACCTTGATTTTTGCCTCCACCAGGA
>NC_056522.1:299360202-299378158 GCF_019175285.1 Sceloporus undulatus | reverse complement strand
TGATCCGTCCATGACAGGGGGGAAATGTTAGTTATTTCCGCCCACGGATTTTCCGCATCCGAACAGAAGACCAAATCAAGAGTATTACCCGCACAATGCGTAGGACCCACAACCAGCTGGAACAGGCCCATGGCCGCCATGGTATCCATGAATTCCCGAGCCGCACCGGATGGAATATAGCTGGCCGTGAAGGAGATGTTGAAGTCACCCAGGACAAGCAGGCTGGGTGTCTCCAGCATCAGTTCAGCGACCAACTGTGTCAGCTCGTTAAGGGAGTCCGTTAGCGCACGGGGTGGCCGATACACCAACAGAATCCCTAGACTGTCCCTCGCCTTTAGGGTCAGGTAAATACACTCGATATAGGACGTCTGTCGGATGTGGTTCCTGGTGAGGGACAAGGTGTTCCTATGTATCAAGGCCACACACCCCACCCCCCCCACCCCCGCTCACCTAACTGGGCTGGTCCTTCACCGAGAACCCAGCAGGCAGGGCCTGAGCCCACACAGCATCTCCTTCAGGCCCAAGCCAGGTCTTGGTAATGCAAGCCAGGTCGCAGTTACTGTCCTCCAACAGATCGTGGAGGATGTGGGACTTGTTGTTGATCGACCTGGCATTGCACAGGAGCGACAGGGTTTGTGGCATGGTTGGAGTGACCCTGAGGTCCCGTTGCTTGGGAGGGGGACAGGAAGGGGAGATAGATATGATGCATCGATCTCGCCTTCCCCTGGAACACAAGTCCCTTCTCCCACCGCCATACCTCCCCCTGCCCCACACTACCTCAATGGGAACTCCGCTCGTGACGATGTTATCCCCTTCCTCCCCAGCCCATGCATCCCCCACATCCATAACCTCCCCCCACCCCTATCAGCTTGTTAGATGAAGGGAATGCTGTGGATATAGTATTTCTTGATTTCAGCAAGGCCTTTGACAAGGTTTCCCATGACATTCTTGCAAACAAGCTTGTAAAATGTGGGCTAGACAAAGTAACTGTTAAATGGATCTGTAATTGGTTGACCGACCGAACCCAAAGGGTGCTCAACAATGGCTCCTTTTCATCCTGGAGGGAAGTGACCAGTGGGGTCCCACAGGGCTCTGTCCTGGGCCCAGTGCTATTCAACATCTTTATCAATGACTTGGAGGAAAAATTGGGAGCGTACTTATCAAATTTGCAGATGACACCAAACTAGGGGAGTAGCTAGTACCCCAGAGTACACAATCAAAATTCAAGATGACCTGAATAGACTAGAAAGTTGGGCCAACTCTAACAAAATTAAATTCATCACAGAGAAATGTAAGGTATTGCACTTAGGGCGGAGAAATAAAATGCACAGACATAGGATGGGGGACACCTGGCTGAATGAAACTATGTGTGAAAGGGATCTAGGAGTCCAAGTAGACCACAAGTTGAATATGTCAACAGTGCGACGCAGCAGCTAAAAAGGCCAATGCAATTTTAGGCTGCATCAATAAAAGTATAATGTCTAGATCAAGGGAAGTAATAGTGCCACTATATTCTGCTCTGGTCAGGTCCCACCTGGAATATTGCATCCATTTCTGGGCACCACAATTTAAGAAGGATGTGGAGAAACTGGAGCATGTCCAAAGGAGAGTGACTAAAATGGTGAAGGGTCTGGAAGCCATGCTCTACGAGAACTAGGGATGTTTAACCTGGGGAAGAGAAAGTTGAGAGGTGATATGATAGCCCTGTTTAAATATTTGAAGGGTTTCATATTGAGGACGGAGCAAGCTTGTTTTCTGCTGCTCCAGAGACTAGGACCTGGATACAATGGATACAAGCTCCAGGAAAAGAGATTCCACCTCAACATCAGGAGGAACTTCCTGACAGTAAGGGCTGTTCGACAGTGGAACACACTCCCTCAGAGTGTAGTGGAATCTCCGTCCTTGGAGGTCTTTAAACAGAGGCTGGATGGCCATCTGTCGGGGATGCTTTGATTTGGATTTCCTGCATGGCAGAGGGTTGGACCTAATGGCCCTTGTGGTCTCTTCCAACTCTATGATTCTATGATTCTATGATTCTGTTCCCACTAGATGAAGCTGTAATGATGGTGGGAAAGAGAGGTATACACATTAGGACAACACTGTTGGGTAATGTCTTATGCTTGCTTAAAATCACTTCCAAGTAACAAAAATTCCCAATTAGGATAGCAAGCTTATGACTCTCCAGATGTTGTCAACCACTCTGGGCGAAGCCAATGGGAGCTGGAGTCCTAAGGCATACAGAGTATGTGAGGTTCCCCATTACTGCTCTAAATGCTGTATTTAGAAAATGGCTCTTGATACTTGCAGGGGAAATGGGCTTTTCTTTTCTCTCCCCCCCCCTTTTTTTTTTTTTTTTTTGGCCTTCTTGATGAAAATATCACTGAAAGACGTTTTCAAATGAGCTTTCCCTCTGGGCAGAAATGAAAAACAGAATGAAATCCTACTTACTATGCGAATATATGTTAATCTGGCTGTATCAGCAGTCACTGTGTCCCCAGTTATGTAAAGTAAGTTTAATTATTCTCTTGTATATTTACTCAGAGACATAGAAAGGGGAGAACAGAGTTATAGCTCATATTTGCATTTAACTCCCCCTCCCCCATTTTCTCCTGTGTTCTCAATGATGGCAACAGTAGAGCTGGCCTTTTCAATCATAAAAAGAAATGGAGATGGATGGAGAAATATCCTTCCTTAAAGCAAGAACATTCTAAGCACTTTCATGTCAAACTATATGGGATCCTAGAGTTTGTAGTTTGTTGAGGCATTAGAGCTCTCTGGTTGTGAATTCTAAATATCTCTCCCTATACTGCAAATCCCATGGTTCCGTAAGATGAAACCATGGCAGTTAAACTGGAATAATAGCACTATAATTGTGTAGTGTAAATGAATCCAAGTTGTTCTTTCTTCCATGCTTGCTTGTTCTCTATCCACACCGGCACTGACTGCAAAGACTTTTAATAGTGTGCTGTTCTACCTGTTTTTTATGGGACTGTTTCAAAGATTTGAACTCTGTGGCCCCATACAGACAGTCCAAAATAAAACTGCTTCGGGTCACTTTGGAGGTATGGTGTTTAAATGATGCATGTGTCCTAAGAGTCCGGAAGCTGCACCAAAACCGTGGCTCCAGTTCTTAGGACTGGATCGTGGCTTTGATGTGGCTTCCAGACTCTCAGGACGCATGCATCATTTAAACAGCATACCTCCATTATCTTTGTAATAAGCAAAGGAATGATTAAGCTGTCTGCATATTGACTCACTTTAAACTGAGAACTATTTGGAGGCCTAGCAAGATAGTGTAGAATGTCAGGGTCTGGTTATATGGGCAAAGGGTGACAAGTATTTCAGCAGTTTTAGTTTGATATTAGATAGATGAGATATTTGATAGACTACTGTGGCTTCTGAAAAAGGGGTATATATGAAAAGTGCAAATAGAAAAATGTACTCATTTCAAATATGCACAGTGCTGTGTCCACTTTGCTTGGGTAAGAGCTTAAAATTTTAAAAGTGTGAGCCATTTCTTTGGGTCACTGGGAGGAGGAGGAGCTAGAACACTCATTCTACAGAACTGTTGGTAGGGGCGCATGCCTAGCGGCATGTGAATTTTTCTTTTCACATTCATTTTTATTTTTTATAATCAAGCAGGGTTTGGAGTACAGAGGAGAAGGTCGCCTGGGCACAGTGTTGGAGGACATCTCCTTCAATTTTACACTTTACTGTTCACTATTCCCTTGAGGGCTTGTGGGGACTTGCTCAGAGGAAGTGAGTCAGAGACTTCCCTCTGGAACTAGCTAGTAGCCAGGAGGCTGGATGGCCATCTGTTGGAGATACTTTGATTTGGATTTCCTGCCTGGCAGGGGGTTGGATTGGATGGTCCTTGCGGTCTCTTTCAATTCTACGATTCTTTGATTCTAAGTGATATATTCTGCTTTCTCTTCAGATCATACAAAACAGTCCTGCATTAGCAAATGGAAGAATTAATTCAGATACTGCATACCATTTAAAACACTTTTGAAAAGAAAACAAAAACAAAAAGGAGATGAGTTCCATCCTTCTAAAAAAAAACAACTCACATTAGTAGGCACATACCAGACAAAAAGGTAGAGCAGGGAAGAAATCCATGGATGCAGACCTTATTGCAATGCATCATCTCCCTGATGCTCAGAACACCTTTGACACTGGCAATACATTTTTAGACCATTCCTTTCCTAAGTATAACCATTGCTATAGCATCATTTTCTCAATAGATTACCCACATTTCAAGAAAAATAATCAGCAATAAGCTACTTGTACTGTTCAGTTCAATTTATCCATATGGTGATGGACTCCATCTGCTGACTAGATTAGAAATGTTCAGCTTCTGACAATATAATGCATGATTTATATTTTTTAATTTAATGTTAGGAGCTCCTTAAAAACAGCCCATAAACATTTTCTTATTCAAACAATCTTGAACTGAAGGCAAGCTAATTACTTGGTCTGTAATCCTGCTCCCAATTATGTGTGCACAACATCCATTAAAATCAAAGTCTCATGCAATGGAATGCTTTCAGATGCTTTGCTGTTGAATGGAAAAAGGAATAAAATCTCTAGATTTGTTACAATGTGGTTTAAATGGTTGGCTGCCTCCTGGATGAACGTACTTATTAGTAATTTGTGCTTTTATGGAAAAGGCTTCAGAAATGTGTTGATACATTATCAACTGTATATCATTAGTAAGCTATGACAATCACAGAGCTTAAATTCATTTTTGCTTTGACTGCATCTCTTGTAGTAATTTTTCTGCAGAAAAAGAGAGAAAACTTGGAATTGACAACTGTAATGGCTTGAAAATAAAGTCAGAAATAAAAAGCAAGCCCAGCACTTTGACAGGTGAACAATTTGTCTAGGATTATGACTGAGAGAATCATTGAGTCTGAGTGACATTGTCAGTTCTGTTGTTTCACCTTTACCTGCTCTCATGGGATTGTGTTCATCACTGCTTGTTTTCCAGGTTCTTGCACAGAGGTATTTATGCATACAAGAAAGTCACCGAAAACCTACACCCAAATTATATTTAGATTTGGCAAAATGAAGTTGTCCTAAAGAGGATTCATAGTCATCCTGACTATTTGGACATTTTTAAATATCTGTCAGGAAAGCTTTGATTGTGTATTCCTGCATGGCAGGGGATTGGACTGGATGCCCCTTCTGGTTTCTTCCAGTGGTATGATTCTATAACATTAATTATTATTATTATTATTATTATTATTATTATTATTATTATTATTATTATTATTATTTATATACTGCTATTCCTGTGTAGATCATAGCGGTTTCCAACAAAAAAAAATACAACAAACAACTATTATAAACAACATATATCCCCAACTATGTGCAAACCAACCACCCATATCAATTAAAAACTACACAACATCTAAAACCAATTATCATACAAAACATTAAAACCTATGTTTTATCTAATCTTTATTTGATCTTCCTATTACTTTGGATGAGAGAGAGTGTACTATAGTGGTTATAGTACTGGACAAGGACACTGGGGCGGGTTATAGACTCACCTTAGGGTCGCTGTAATCTGGAAATGAGTTGAATGCACACTGCTGTCACCACCACCACCACATTACTGTGGATGATTATTTTGGCTTTCATTTTCTCCTTTCTCTGTAATTTTTTAGATCATGGTAACCAGTTATTTATCCCTGTTGAAAGTGTGTAGACATATAACACATATAGCTCACCTCCCAAATTAATATCATGTTCCATTCATTTTCAGTTAAGTTTCTGTGGTTTAATTCCCTAACATTCGCCTTAATTCAATTGGCTGCCTGTTCTCTCCTGTGGCGGGCCACAACCAAATGACCGAGAGCCCCTTTCCAATTATAAGTAATCCTACAAAGAAATGAATAAAGACTCAATTACAGAGTGTGTTAAATGCAAGTTGCACTGTGGTTCTGTTAATACATCAGCCTGTAGCAGCACTGTGCATAGAGAATGGTGATTGGTTCTCTAATATGAATTAGATTATCCACATGCTCACTTAAGAGTCCATTTTTCCCCTTCAAAACAGCTCCAGAGGCAATTATCTATGTTTTAAGCCTCTGTTTCATTTAATTTCTTTTAAATTCCTGTGTGCCTTATCCAATTTTTGTAGATTACTCTTTGGCAAATTTGATAGGTCATTTTGTGTTGTGGTTGTCTTTTATTTATAATGGAAAAGTCTAAAAGAAACAAGCCCCTGGCTTTTATTTTGAAGGTTACAAAATGCTACTCTGTACAGCATTGTCTTTCACTCTTACAGGTTACACTTCATGATAGATTTTAATAAAGAGCAGGATAAATATGTTTATTTCATTCTCTCTCTCTCTCTCTCTCTCTCTCTCACACACACACACACACACACACACACACACAGAATATGGCCTTCCCAAGATTAACCAGTGGTTTTCCATGGCTAAAGCAGTTATTTGAACCCAGGTCTCCAGAGTCATAGTCCAGTGCTTTAACTACTACACTGCTTGCTTTATATTTTGGTACATTTTGATGAATTTAATGAAGGGAGTTTGTATACCTCCTTCACAATGTTTTGTACAAAACTTTCTTCACAATTTTTGACCAAAAATGTTCAAAAATAAAAAGGCTTTCACAGTCATTCACAGTATTTCCAACAGTGAGTTTTAATTTGCAGAAGACAAAAGAGGAAAGAGGAATTTTTTAAAAAAATGTAAATATTCATTATAGCCCTAAGATTACCTTATGTGGCAGTGGCGCACCTTGCCCCTGGCTCTCTATCTATGTGATGGGATTGCATGATTCTATGAGGGAAGAGGCTATGCTGCTGGTGGCACTGCTGCTGCTAGGGTCTCTCATGTCAGACAGAGTTTTGCTGAGAAGCCAGACAAAATGTGTCAAACAGCTACTAGGCAGCAGCAGTGTGGGTGGGTGGGTGACAGTGGCAGAAGATCTCTCAGAAATAATGGCAGTGGCACTTTAGTTAACTCTTCTTGGTACAGTACAGAGAAAGGCACTAGTAAATCACTTCTCAATGACTATTATTTATTTAGAATTTTTATAACCCGCTCTTCTGTTACAAAGCTTTTCAGAGAGGTTTACAGATTGTTAATTAGATAATTCCCTGCCCTCAGGCTTACAACAGAAAAAGATATGACACAAAAGGAGAAAGGAATGGCAGTAGAGAAAGGGACAAAGTCCAGCAGATACTGTCAGTTTTTCTCTACTGCCAAGACCAGGGCTGTGGCAGTTGGAATAGAGGGAGGGTCCCTTGTCTGTTTCTGGGGGTAGGCACAGTTGACCTGTACCTTCCTCTTCTTTCACCATGAAAACCCTATGAGACAATCTGAAATGAAACAGGAAGCAGGAAGGAAAGATTCCCAGGTGGAAAAGTACTCAAACATCTAGTGGGGAAAGGGGGAGAAAAGTACAATCAGTGTTGTGTCTAATAATTCAGCTACACTCAAAGATGAGACAAAAGTCTGCACCGCACAACACATTCAATGGGAACATGGCATGTCAGATGCATGAATCAAGGAAAACTAGAAATTGTAAAGCAAGAGATGGAAAGCATAGTCATAGCTATGTGTGAACTAGTTAAAGTGGACTGGGATGAGAAGGGTCATTTTGGGTTGTGAACAATTACACAGTGTTTTAAAATCAGACAATTACACCATGTTTTATTCTAGAGAGAAAAAGGATATTCTTAACCATAGGACAAGAGGTAGCAAAAACAGTTGGCTTTAGTTGAATTATATCAATAGACATGTTCAGAGGGGGACAACAAAAAATGGTGAAACTTCTGGAAACCATGCTGTATGAGGAGCAGCTTAGGGAGCTGGATGTATTTAGCCTGGAGAAGAGAATGTTAAGGATGTAGTAGTCCTGTTTAAATATTTGAAGAGATGTCATATTGAGGCTGGACCAAGTTTTCTTTCTGCTGCTTCAGAGACTAGGACATGAAGCAATGGATGCAAACTACAGGAAAAGAGATTCCACCTAAACATTCTTACAATAAGAGCTGTTCAACATTAGAACACACTCTCTCAGAGTGCAAGGAAGTCTTCTTATTTGGAGGTTTTTAAACAGAAGCTGGACAACTACCTATCAGGAGTGGTTTGACTTTGTATTCCTGCATGGCAGGAAGTTGGACTGGATGACCCTTGAGGTCTCCTACTTCTATAATGGTGATTCAAGTTTATACTCATTATTATTATTATTATTATTATTATTATTAAACTTTATTTCTATAGCGCTGTAATTATACACAGCGCTGTACAAAGTCGGTAAAATTAGGAGTAAATAAAAGCCTGCCCAAGGCGTACATTCTAAGATAATAACAATTAAAAGAGGAATAGATAAAATTACCATATAGAAAGGAAAATAGCAGATTAAAAACATCAAATATCAAACAAATCACATCACATCAAATATTGTCAGACAGCCAGATAACAATCACAAATTCCCTGAGAACGCTTCCCTAAACAATATGGTTTTCAGCTCAGCTTTAAAGCTGGTTAGGGAAGTGATGAGCCGTGCATGCAGAGGAAGAAGGTTCCAGGAATGAGGGGCAGCTAGAGAGAAGGGACGGATCCGGGATGGGGCAGAGAAGATCCTGGGTTGGGAGAGGAGACTTTGGCTACCAGAGCGGAGAGTGCGAGTAGGGATGTAGGGAGAGAGAAGATCAGTTAAATAAAGAGGGGCTAGCCCATGCAGGGCTTTAAAGGTGAGTAGCAAAAGTTTGTACCTGATGCGGAAAGGAAGAGGGAGCCAGTGAAGGGAAGACAACAGAGGGGAGACATGATCATAATGGCGAGCGAGTGAAATAATGCATGCAGCTGAATGCTGAACAGAAATTAATGGGTGGAGGTGAGAGAGAGGAAGCCCTGCCAGGAGGAGGTTACAGTAGTGTAATCGTGAGACCACTAGGGCATGGACCAGTGTTTTTGCAGTAGAAGCTGAGAGATATGGACGGATTTTGGCGATATTGTAGAGAAAAAATCTACAGACTTTGGCTGTAGTCTGGATCTGTGGGATAAATGACAAAGAGGAGTCAAAGATGAAACCGAGACTGCGGGCTTCCACAGAGATAGATAAGGGAGGAACTGAAAGATTCTACATATGCATCCATAAAGAAATTGATTACACACCAAAACAAGATATACTGTTAACCATAGGTAATTACAATGCAAAAACATAAAACAGAACAGAACCAGAGGTTGTAGGAAAATTTAACCTATGGTCAAGAAATGAAGCAGGAGCATGAATGACTGAATTTTGTCCAACAGCTTATTCACTGCAAACACATTCTTCAGTCAACCAAACAGAGGTCTGTACACATAATATAATCAGTGGCCAGTCAGAAATTAAATAATTATATAATTGGAATTGGAAGATGGTGAAGCTCCATTTTCTCTGCAGAAATAAGATCAGGAGCAGATTCTGGCACAGACCATGAATTGCTAATATAAAAATATAAGTAAAGCTAAAGGTCACACAGGGGTTATCCACATAAGCCAAAAGGCTTGTGCCCTCTGTTGTTTAGATTACAGAGGCCAAAACTCCAGGGCCAGAATCAGGCCCTATCCCAGTAGACTGGACACAGATCCAGTGGATCATTGAATCTAAAGTCACAATCGTCCAGGCATTGAATTTCCAATTTCTCTATTGAGTTGTGAAAGTTGGAAGTGAAGAACACTGACAAAAGGAAAATCAACTCATCTGAAAGTGGTACTGGAGAAAAGTTCTAGGGATACCAAAAACTAACAAAAATACATAGATAGATGAATGATGAGAGAGATTGAGACTTTGGGGGGGGGGGATATTACAGCAAATATAGGCTGAACTCTAAGCGGTAAAAATGATTAAACCTCAACTATTTGAACATATCATTAGATATTGTGACTCACTGGAAAAGAGGATTTTATTGTTCTGTGAGAGAATAATAAAATATGGTAAATGTGATGAGTAGAGAAGGGCTGGTGGAACGTACAATGACAGAAGGGTTATTCAGACAGTGAAAATAATTCTTGTAGAATATGGGTTGAATCTTTGTTGTTCACATGCATTTTGAAGCACCCAGGAAAGTTTGGGTTTTTCCTAAAAGATTTCCATTGTCAGTTGTGTGAAGAATCAATGTGAATAGACCCAGGGTAAACTGTAATAAAACTCTGCATGCCTTGAATGTATTTCGAATACATCTGCATCATCGATTCCATCTTTATTGACATTGCTGACACATGTGAGCAAAAGAACTAGCAAAGATGTGCATAGATGCAGTTCTGGTAAAGCAACAAAAACAACAACAACAACAAAAATAACAGTGTGAATAACAAAACCAGAATGTGTGAGTGAAATTATTTGCATAATCATGCTAAAAAAACTAATGTCTGAATAACTCAAGAGTGGGATTGCAACACTTCCAATAGAACTGTTACGTATGCAGCACTAATGGTAACACAGTGAGAATGCATGATAACACATACATATACTGCTGACTGCAGGATCCATTTTATATCTCTGGGGGTTGTTTTGACTGCAAATGGAAAAGTTTTCTAAAATACAAACTGTGACATTTTAGTGTCTGAGGCAGAGTACTAGTAACATTTCAAAAAGGAACGATATTAATAATATCCTTCCCCATTTCATCTGACCTTACCTATTTTGAGCACTCAATGTCCATTCAGCACCGTTTCTATCATCCACTAAATGCTCTGATCACTATGAATATGAAGAAAGAGTGAATCAGCCACACATAGCACACTTCCAGGAATATGTAACCAACCTGTTTTTTTAATCTGCTTTTGAGGTGTATTGTGACTGGCTCAGGTGTTAAAATGGAATTTTGTCCTCCATGGTGTCTGTGGGAATCTTTGATTCTATTTCCACTAATATAATAAACATGGTTGGTTGTGAATTCTTGTACTTCCCATTGGGGTTGTCACTGAGCTCCAAAGTACTTCAGGCAGAGCTGATCTGTTTGCATTAACAGTAATTAAGAGTGCAGCAGCAATTTCCCCTCCAACAGAAAAAAAAGCCTGGTTGCATCTTGTCTAATCAAATTGAAATTTGTGATAACAACTTCTTGGCAAGAAGTTATACTGTTCTTTGCTTTCTGCTTTGACTAGACTACATTTTCTCCAGTTAGTTACTTGTCATGATGAAAACTGATCTTCTGCTTATAGTTAAACCAAAAAGAAAAAGAAAAAGAAAGGCAAAACAAAATAAGCCATCACAATGAAACAGGATTTCATATTGATGGTGCAATATTTCCATCTCAATTCCACTTCAGGGCACATGCATTCATCTAAAGGCTTAAATGCAAATATGACTATCCAAATTCTGAATCCCATCTCCTTTTTTGTTGGAAGACAACAACAAGGAAGGGTGAGGTTTTTAGTGGAAAAGCAATGCTAGTATTGAACATTTCATCTGCCTGCTGAATTTTAGCTCAAAATCCTCCCTTCTTGCTTTCCTTCCTAGCAGTTCCAAATGTGTTTATGTCCATGCACTGATCCTAGGGGAATAGTGTGGTGTTAGATTTTGATAGGAAAAGTGATGGGTGGGGAGAAGAATGGTAATCATGAACATCCTCAAATGGGTCTCCCCTTCAAATAGTGTCTCCCTGAAAAGGCTTCTCTCTTGAAAGGCTATTTGAATTCCATTACTTGTCTTTGTGTGTAATGTTGACTTAAGCCCTAAAACAGAATAGTTACAGGCCTCTTAATCTCATGTTTATTCTCTCTGTGTCTTGGATTGCTCCTTCAATAAGGGTGCAAATAACTGAAATGGATTCTGTGATTCTTGTTTAATTACTAGGAATTTGGTTGGAGTTGTAGTCCATGAACTCTAGTATAGTGGAGCGATGCCTTACACGGGGATCCACCCCACCCACCCACCCCCCCCCCTGCATAAGGCAAATAAAGTGTAAGCTCAAGCCCCATTTCAGAGAATGGGGCTCATGCTTGTAGCAGCACACCATGAGTGCGCCACGGACGCACACGCCATTCAGTACATTGCAGCATGGCTTCTGCATAAATTGGAAGCTGCGTATGGCACACCCGTGTATGGATGGGCATGCAGTAGTCATTTCCCATTTATGGTGGTCCTAAAGTGAACGTATCACAGGGTTTTCTTGGCAAGATTTGTTTACAGGGGGTTTGCCTTTGCCTTCCTCTAGGGCTGAGAGTGCGTGACTTGCCCAAGGTCACCTAGTGGGTTGCCAAAGCTGAGTAGATATTTGGTCTCCAAAGACATAGTCCAACACTTAAACCATTACACTACACTGGCTCTCACTGAAAGTAATGTATCTTATATTAAAAAGGACAGAATTGAAAACAAAATGGTCAGTTAGAAGAAACATGACATCAATCAGGAATTTCACAGTTTGGTACAGAGCTTAAGGAAAGGGGGGGGGCACTCCCTAATTTGGAAATTGCAGAAGTCAGAATGTGTTTTAAAAGTACTATATTACTTTGAAATCTTTTCATCTCATGTATGGGGAAGGAGGAGATGACCAGTTTGAACACATGGAATGAAATTCCTTCCTCTCCTGCTGAAATAAGTGACCTGGGTAAGCTTTATAGGAATCTTGCTTTCTCCTCAACCTTGCTAGCTGAGTTGGGGAAAATAGATTTTGTGTAATGGTTAGGAGAAAAATTATCATTCCTTTTATTAGGTTTATCTTAACTTGTTCTTTTTATCCTTTTATTGAATACTATTGTTATGACATGCTTCTATCTTCACATTATCTATTATTATTCAATTTGCATTCCTGCTTCTTCAGAATCTATTGTCACTATAGACTTGGCAATTTTCTTTTTGAGTGTATTGCATTCTAGTTTCTAGAATTTGTAACATTTGTTAAAAAAATCTATTCCTAGTTTCTCTCTTTCATTAAACAGCAATTTCAAACATAAGGGGAGAAGAGAGCTAATAAAATTAATAAAGGCCTCCATATTACCATATTCCTTATTACCTCATAGTCTCCTATGCCTTTACCCACCAATGAAATAGAGATGTACTTTTCTTGTTGTTAATTGCCATTACGTTGCCTTCAATGTATGTCAATTCTATGAATTTTAGATCTCCAGTACATCATGTTATTAACAGCTATATTAATATCTTGCACACTTAAGGCTGTGAATTCCTTGGTTAACTCAATCCACCTGTAATATGGTCTTCTTTTTCTACTATCTTCCTTCCACCTTACTAAGTATTACTGTTTTTTTCAGTGAGTCATGTCATTTCATGATATGCACAAAGTTCATTAGGCCCAGTATAATCATTTTGGCTTTTAGAGAGAGTTGAACCTTGCTGTGCTCTAGGACCCATTTATTTGTCTTCTTGGCAATCCATGGTATCCATAGAACTCAACTCCAGAGACACATATAAATGAGTTGATTTTCTTCCAACAGCTTTCTCCATTGCCCAGACAGAATTGCTATGGCATGGATCATCATGACTTTGGTGTTCATTGATAAATTCAGTATAAACTATGTTGTTGTTTTTGTTGTTGTTGTGTGCCTTCAAGTCATAATCCAATGCTAAAACCACTACACATTGGATTTCTATATGCTTGCAGTAGTATTTGCTGTTGTATCTTTCAGATTTAGGAATGTTTTTTAAACAAAAACAACAAAAAAGATCATTTGCTTATCATCAAAGCTTAAACATAACATAACTGTCTTTCAAGGCCATTTTTATAACAGTCAGATTGAGTTCCATTCAGGGGAAAAAAAAGAAAGGCACTGGAAGAGTTCAACACCAGGTGCTAATCCTGTTTGAGATTTCTGACCTACTTTGTCCCTTTCCGAAGATCAATATGCCAACAAGTCTCAGTCTTTGAACTTCATGTCACAAATACATATTCATAATTCAATTTGTATTACTTGAAGTTAATCCTTGATTATGAAGTGTGGCTGGCTGGCTGGCCCTGGTATTGTGAAAATGGGCCACATGAATTTTAGTTGGCAACTCCTCAGCATGTGCACATACCTTTAAAAGGTTTGTTTATCATTAAATAAGAACATATATCCTGATAAAACTTAAACATGGTAGAGTATAGAGCCTAAGGATTTATTACACCAGCCTGTCCTGCTGCAATTGTGTTAGTTTAAGGACATGGCGACATAACTGGATTGGAACATTGATTGGTCCAAAGCAAACAAGCGAAATAAAGTGGCTTCCATCCACTTCAGGGGTGTGGCGTTCAGATGATGCATGTCGCCAAAGCAGCCAGAAGCCATGACAAGGTTGTGCCAAGCCGCCAAGAACCATCTTAAAAAGGAGTTGATTTAGATTTGCTCTTGGCTGGTGTAGTTTGGGACTGTGGTGGCAGCCTGCTTTGGGAGCAGGCTGTGCAGTTGCCATGGTCCCAATCTAATCAGGGCTGGTGTGGCCTCCAGCTGTTCCTCCTTCATGTTTTATCCCATTATTACATTTCTGCACAATAGCACTAAAGCACTACTAGGGTGATCTATAATCCTGCACTATATGTTTTGCACAGCCTCCATAACCGCTCTTTCTGCCCTATGTTTTTATATGTTTTATTTTTACCACAACTGCACAATTATAACAACATGTTGAAAAGGAAGGAAGGAAGGAAGGAAGGAAGGATGGATAGGGGGAAGAAAGGATTTAATGGTACTCTGCAGATTCGCTGCAGATTCTTCCCTTCTTAATATCACCCTCACTTGGTCTCTCTTTGACATCACAGCCTTCTTCCAGTTCACCCTACAGGGATGTGGTGGCAGTGGTAATTGGGAAGACAGCTGGGAAATTGATGTGAAGTCTGATGCTGTGTGTAAGAAGCTGCAGCAGAGTGGGCAAAGAGGCTAGAAACAGGAAAATAAAGAAAGAAAATGAAAAAAGCCAGCATGGTGTAGTTGTCTGAGGACTGGACTAAGACTCAAACAGTTCAGTGTTCGGATCTCTGCTTAGCTATAGAAACCCACTGGATGACCTAATTCATGGTCTCTTAACCTTAGGACAAGGCAATGGCAAACCTCTGAATAAATCTTGACAAGAAAACAGTATGATAGGGTTAACATCAAAGCAATCAGGGAAAAGAAAGAAGGAAAAGCAGCACATGGGGGATAAAAGAAGATGGTGAGGAAAGACACAGTAAAAATCAGGAATGATTCAGGGGACAAAAAAAGGGAGAATGGAACCATATACTATATACTGGAGGTGAAATGAAGGAAAGAAGGATTTTTTATATATATACAAAGGAGAAGGTGTGTTTGGGAGAGACCAGGAACAATTTTCACTCTGTAACGTCTTCTCAACACCATCTTCTACTCCTCTTTTGCAGTTGTCCATCCATGTGCCTCAGCCACTACTGTCCAATCAGAGGAACCTCTGCAAGCAAGAATTAAAGAGAGATGCAGTTTGGAGGTGAATTTGAGAGAAGGCAGCACTTTCTGTTCAGGAAAGGAAAAAAGGGAGTTGCTAATCCTAGTTATATTAGGGTTCTGCTTGCCCTACTGCACCTTCAGACAGCAGTTCCCTTGCCTGTCTCCAAGGCAGCAAAGAAGTATCTCAGAGGAACTTTTCCTGAAAACCTGACTTTGAACTGCCAAATTCAGAAGTAAACGTGTTCATTGTTTCCACCTCTCTGTACTGACGAAGGAACTGCCTTCCCCATGGAATGTTTTTGAGCAGATCATATTTCCTTTAAAACTTCACAGAACAAGGTTAGCTGAAGTATTAATGCAAAATTTCACTTCAGACTTACAGTTTAAATCTTCAGATCAGCCTGGTTTGTCTCAGTGTGCTAAAAATATCCAGCAATCCCATATGGAGGCAACACTTCTTGTTAATTTAGTCACTGTCTTCTAAATCCCTTTCTGACTCTACTATTTTTGAAATATAAAGACCAACTCTTTGCTAATGGGTTCCAGTGTGGTGTAGTGGTTTGAGCATGGTGAACTGCTTTAAGCATTGGACTATAACTCTGGAGACCCAGCTCGACCATGTTAACCCACATACTCTCTTAGCTTCAGAAGATGGCAATGGCAAACCCCTTCTGAAGAAAACCCTATGCTAGGATCATCTTAGGGTCTCCATAAGGCAGAAATTACCTCAAGGCACGCAACAGCAACAACAACAAAATTATTGGGTGCATGCGGGTCCACTGGTGAGTACAAGGGGGAGCAGTAGACTGTAGGGCCTTCTTCTGTGTAACACACTGCTTTCCATATATGTGTTTTTGAAAGAATATCATATACACTGGGGTCATTATGTCAGGATTAAAAGCCTCTTCCCTATGAAGTTTATCACAGGGGGAAAATTAGAAGTTTAAAATGGTCAGAACCTGTTATTAACTCACAATTGCATAAATGGTTTTCACACAAAAAGCGCTATTACCCTGTGCATAATCTGAGATCAGTCTGCACTTGTGTGCAAAGGCACAAATGGTTTTCACATGACGGGACCAAATGTGCCTCCATCCTCATAATGATAAAAGCATGTGCATCCCGAAAAGTGATCAGATGCACAAATGATTTTCACACGGAGACCACGAGAAATCTCACTCTGTGTGTTTCCCTGCCTTATGTCAGCAGCTGTTCCTTTAAGAGCCCTGGCTATGGCGGAAGGCTGAAGCAGGAGACAGGCAAACCTACACAGAAAAGAATGAGGGGAACCTCAGCTTTTTCTCTATTTTGCTTGCTCTGTCCCTGCCTTTGCCTCAGTAGCTTTTTCTTTGATAGCTCTGCGTCAGCGGAAGGCTGAAGTTTAAGGGATTTTGGACTTCACCTCCCAGAAGCCTTAGCCATGTTGTTCAATAGCCTGGGATTCCAGGAGCTGCAGTCCAAAATCCCTTAAAGGGGACAATTTGGAGATGAAGAGAGAGAGAGGAGCACGCTGAGACTCAGACTTCACTCTCCCCTCTCTCAATCTTTCTGCCCTTGCACCAGCTGTGTGTTTTAAGAGCTCTAGATATGAAGAAGGGTGGGTACTTACTGTACTGCAGCACTGGAAGTCAACTCGCCCCAAAGAACCATGGGAAATCTGGCAACAAACACAAAAACAGGGAGAATTCCATGAATAAACCACAAGTAGCTTTCACACTACAGCAATTGTGCAAAAAAACTGAATTCATGAATGAAATGGAAAAGGATTCCTGATATTTTCCTGAAAATGCTTATTTCTTAGTTCATGTCACTTTCTTGTCATATTCTAAGCAATTTGAGTGCAATATTGTCTGAAAACCATTGGCAGAATTGTGCCTAATACTCTGGATTCTGTGGGTTCTGACCTTTTTAAATTTCCAATTTCCCCTGTGTGATAAACTCCTATGAATATGCAAATTTATTGGAGGGGAGTTAAAATTTCAGCTGCACTGGTAGATGCCAAGTCCAGAAGGCAATCAAGATCGTAAAGTTATGTCTTCTGCTCTCTGCATCCTCAGCACATGTGATTCTCTCTCTCTCTCTCTCTCTCTGCATGTGTGTATATCTGCTATGGCAGTAAGTTAGTCATGCTTACTTGGGAGGGGATACAAAATTATTTTCATGGAATATCTCATAAGGTTCTCAGCATGTTTTTTTTAACAAAAGGCCTTTGCTTAACATGTTTAACTCTCTCTCAAGGAACCCCACGGTGCTGAGTTTACTGCCTGTGTCTTATGATATGAAAGATGTAGCATTTCAAGTTGTATGAGTCACATTAGGTACACACATTTGAATGCATGATGAAACATCTTAATAAGACACTTCATGAGCCCTCACGTCAGTCAGGAAATGTAAAGAAGGGGGGGGGGGGAACCCAGCAAAATTTGCCAAAGGAAGGAGATGATGGCACTTTAATGCTGAAGGAGGCATTAGAGTGTGATTAGATTTTGTTTTCTTCATAACTCTGAAATGCATACATTTGGCATGAAGAAACTTCAGGAAAAATTACAATCAAAAATACACACTGTTATATAAGAGAGAACATTAAAAAAAAA
>NC_056522.1:299333224-299335202 GCF_019175285.1 Sceloporus undulatus | reverse complement strand
CCCGCGCCCTGCTCAGACGAATGTCTGCTGGAGCCGGGAGCTCCAGAAGGAGACCACCATCTCGTGCTGGATCCTCTTCCACAACCAACAGCTACTGTGACCACTCACCTCTCTCCTGGGCCAGTGCACCCGCCAGGGATGGCAGGGAGGCCGAAGAGAATATGCAAGGTAAACCCTATGTTTATGTTTAATAAATAATAATAATAGGGTAAACTGCATGGCTCAACTGCGCAATTGTGGCATGTATCTTTCACTGCTTACTATGCTGGTATGTTTGCAAGGTTGCTGTGGAAGTAGGATTGTGAGTGTCCCTGGCATGGTCATGTGCTGCATGTGTCCCACATTCCTAAGGCACCCCTCCCTTGCATGTAAATCTCTCCTTTCCCCACACCCTTAGTTTGAAGCTCTACCCTTTGCCACAGCTTTGAGTGAGAGTTCCTGCATGGCAGAATGGGGTTGGACTAGATGGCCCTCAGGGTCTCTGCTAACTGTAGGCTTCTATGACTCTCTGGTTGTATGCCCAATAGTAGAAGGACGAACTGAAGCAGAAGGAGAAGAAGAAGGAGAACCACCTCCAGCTAATCCGATAGCTGCCATGTCAGCAGAGGAGCGACTTGTGACCAAGAAGAAAAGAGTGCGTCCGTCAGCAGCTACTAGAACTGTGGTGGCTGTGGATCAGCTCAAGGCTTGCTCAGCAGAGCATATGACAGCACTGGTGGAGCAGGGGAAGCTAGCCTCTGAGGAAAGGGAGAGGGGCAGACAGTCCCGCAGGGAGATCATGGAAAGGGCACTGGGATTTCAAGAGAGGACACTGGAAGTTCAAGAGAGGGCCGTTCAGAACCAGGATAGAGCAATAGACAGGTCAGACCAACATCACGAGACCACAGTCCAGGAGCAGAGGCTACTCAACACCACCTTGGAAGCGCAGACTGTTCTGATGGGGCAAATGCTGGAGATCATGAGGGGAGGGCAGGGTGGCCCGAGACGCAGAAGGGTACGTAGGGAGCAGGGTGGAAGAGGCAGGGCTGTCCCCAGTGTCGTGGAGGAAGGGGTTGTGCAGCAGGAGCCCCCAGCAAGAGCAATCCTTCCAGCTGAGGAGCAGGGAGTTGCCATGGAGATGGAACTGTCTCAGCAGCCTCTTGCTGGGCCATCCTCCAGCCTCTTCAGTGACTCAGTGGCAGTTCCACCGCCCACAACTCGCCCCCAAAGGCAAAGGACAACTAGAGGGGGCCTGGGATCAAGGGGCAGGGAGCACTGACAAGGCACTAGGTCCCATGATGTCCCATAAAGATTTCGCCTCCCAGGGTATGTGTTCCCTCCCAGCCCTATCTAATCTATTCTACCCTTCCTGTTCCCTCCTCCCACCATACCTGGCTCACTTGTCCCCAAACCAGCAATGTCCAAACTCTGTCCTTCCAGGTGTTTGGACTTCATCTCCCAGAAGCCACAGCCACCTTGCCCTGTGGTCTGGGATTCTGGAAGCTGAAGTCCAAACGCCTGGAAGGACAGAGTTTGGACATTGCTACCTCACAGCACTCCAGCCTAGGTTTAGAGTGCACAGTTGCACCTAAGCTGTCACATTCACACACACAGGCACACTGCCGCAGTTGCGCATAATGAACCACACAATTTTTTTTAAAAAAAACTTTTTTGTTAACAATAACAACAATAGAAATCTTATTTACAACTATTTACAAAGGGAAGGGGGATGGTAAAGGGTGGTGGTGAAGGGGGGATGGCAGAGGGGGCAGAGGAGGGAAGCTGCTTCAGGGAGGGGGAGGCGGGGGTGGGGCAGGCAGCCGGCGGATGATTTCTTGGAGGGTCTTCTCCATGGAGGACACTCTCTCCCCCAGCTTCTCCACCTTCTCCTCCAGGGCAGAGAACCTCCGCTCCGTCCGGTTCTCTGCGGGGGGAAAAGAAAGAGGATGGTTAGGATCAGCCTGTGGAGCCCATCACCCACTCCCACAGGCAGGGTTTC
>NC_056522.1:299329821-299333124 GCF_019175285.1 Sceloporus undulatus | reverse complement strand
GGGGGCAGAGGAGGGAAGCTGCTTCAGGGAGGGGGAGGCGGGGGTGGGGCAGGCAGCCGGCGGATGATTTCTTGGAGGGTCTTCTCCATGGAGGACACTCTCTCCCCCAGCTTCTCCACCTTCTCCTCCAGGGCAGAGAACCTCCGCTCCGTCCGGTTCTCTGTGGGGGGAAAAGAAAGAGGATGGTTAGGATCAGCCTGTGGAGCCCATCACCCACTCCCACAGGCAGGGTTTCTGGGGACCCCCTCTCCCTTCCCTGGGTTCAGCTCTACACTTACCTCGCTGCCGGGCTTGGAGGACTCGATCCAGGGCTGTGGCATCGAGGGCCAAGTCTCCTGGCTCCGCTGGCAGGCGGCGGCTCGGGCCAGGCTCCTCTTCCTCGGCTGCTGCAACAGCAGCAAGGACTTCAAGCCCTGCAAAAGAGGAAGGAAAGGCCCAAGTTACCATGCTGGCATGGCAGAAAAGGGCACAAGTGTCGTGGGGGCTGCAGTCAGGCAACCCACACCCCTCACCCTGGGGACCTACCTTCTGCCAGAGGAGCCTACTCTGGCTGCGGAGTGGCCACAGCAGCTGGTCCTGGCTGTGGCCCACCCTCGGGGACATCCTCGTCCCTCGAGGATGGTGGAGAGGGCGACCTGGCATGGTGCCCTCCCTCCCTCTGCCTCCGCCTCGGCCGCACGCCTGCAGAAGGGAAGAGGAGGGATGGCATTGGCACCATGCAGGAAGGAGAGGAGGGCAAGAGAAGGGTCAAGGAGGGTAGGACAGGGCAAGGCAAGAGCTCTGACTTACCTGGAGGACGGCGATCTTCCGGTCTTGGCCGATCACCCCTGACCCACAGGTCCTTCAGCCGCGAGAAGAATGGTGGCCACCTGTCAACCGAGGGCTCCTCTCCGAAATCCTCAAGGGTTTCAAAGAACGCTGCCTTGAGAGTTTTAAACTTCACTCTACATTGGTGCAGCGTTCTTTGAAACCCTTGGTCTCGGAGGGCACGCGATGACTGCTGAAAATACCCCCGGTTGGGCTTGTTGGTGCTGGCCATCACCCTTCTCGCAGCTGCCTGTGGCATCAGGGAGTCCAGGAGGATCCCGACCTCCTCATAGGTCCAGTAGGTAATGCGGATCGGGACCCTCCTGTGTGGCGCTGCCATCTTGATCGCCGCCCTGGGGTCTTGCACAGTTGCGCATGGGTATATATGGGCACCTGCGGCTCAGGGCCGTTAGGCCAAGGTGGTCTAGGCCAATGACAGCTTTCAGAGGAGCAGTTTGAATCTTTCCCCCAATAGATGCCCTCTGGGTGCCCTATTGATACATTCAAATGGGGCATTAGGAAAGCTTGAATTTGAAGGGGATTGATACATTGTCAAAGGGGCAATTGGCAGTTGGAGCTGATGTATCTTTTTGACCCAGGAACACAGGCGCCAGGAGACCTTTTGTGTGTGTGTGTTTGTGTGTGTCCCCCTCAAGCACGTGGCAAAACATGCCCACAGCACAGATCAGGAATGATAGGCAGACTCAAACTGTGGATAATGGGATACATTTATTCATGTGCTTATGCTATTACAGAACAATGCACTCTGACATCACAGATGATGGCACAGGAGCCATTCTTCAGATTCTCCTTGTCAGAAAAAAATCTGCCAGGGCATTCCTCACAGCCTCCCCTGCATCCTTCTTGGCAGTCTCTTCATCCGCCGTGATTGCTGCCAGGGTGGGCAGCACAAAACGACGCCTATATCGCATGCCCTCATCCAGGACCCTGCCCTTGGTCTCACAGATGTTGTGCAGAATGGCGCATGATGCCAGGATGGGCACCACGTTCTCTTCTGCCACCAGGAGTGGGGCAGTGAGACAGCACCATCTCGCCTTCTATCTGCCAAACGCTCTCTCCACGGCCCCCCTCACGGGATTCAACTTCTTGTTGAAGAGCTTCTCTTTGGGAGTCTGGGGGGTCTTGAAGGGTGTCATGAGCCACTTCCGAATGGGGTAGGCACAGTCAGCCAGTATCAGGGGCCCGATCTGCTGGCCTCTGATGTTGATGCTGGGGTTCCCTTGCACATAGATGCCAGCCTCCATGGCCTCGTAGATGAGAGAATTCCGTGCCACCCTGGCATCGTGGGCTGACCCATGCCATCTGAGCTCCACGTCCACAAACCTTCCTGTGTGGTCACATGTCCCTTGCAGGATGACAGAATAGGAGCCCTTTCTGTTGACATTGGCATTCCTCAGCCCCAAGGGTGGTATGATCAGGCAGTGACACCCGTCCATGAGGCCAACCACTTGTGGGAAGCCGCGCCGACCAAAGGCATCCATAATCTGTGGGGGAAAGAAAGGGAGAGAAACAGAGGAATTGACATGACAACTCTTTTACACGTGCGCAACTGCACCATAGCAAGAACAGCAAATGTACAGTGAGGGGGTGACATTTGACACAGAATATCACAGAGCTGCGAAAGATTAAGGGGAAGGTGGTCTGACTGTCCCTACCTCACGTGCGTTTCCCAGGTACACGGTCCGTGACAGCAGCAGCTTCTCCATGGCCAGGGCAAACTCCACCATGATTTCCCCCACGGTGGCAATGCCAGCCCCAAACAGCGCCGCCATCACAATATAGCTGGATTTGTGTGCCAGTGAAAAGACACCAATGGCCACTCTCTTCTCCACCGGGATGGCTTTCCTCATCACTGTGTCTGACTTCTCCAGTTCTGGGCGCAGGATGCCCACTAGTCTGTGGAAGAGGGCACGGGGCATTCGGAAGAAATGCCTCCATTGCTCATCAGACCATATGGTTGAGACAAAGTTGTCCCACAAGTCTTGCGATGCAGGGACCTTCCAGCATCGGCGGAGGCGCGCCACTCAGGCCAGGGCCATGGCACCGCCAACAGCAGCCTGATGAACCACTATGGCAGCCACTGCCGTGCGCTGTTCTGTGTCATCATCATCATCACTGCTGCTGTCATCCAAGTCTACAGCTGTTGTGGTGGTGGATGATGGGACCTCCATTGCAGCGGCAATGGAGGCGGAGGGGCGGAGGAGGCGGAGTAGACGGCGGTGGCACCGGCGACAGCTGTGGCTGTGAATTGCAGCTTCAGTAAGACCACAGGGAACAAAGGAGAGGAGGCATCCATGATGCCAGTGGTGGCACTCGCAATGCGCAAGCGGGCAAGGATGCCAACATCAGCTGATCACCAGCTGGCAGGAGGCCACATTTGTTCTTGGGTAGGGTGGAGAAAAAAGTTTAAAGGGGCCTGGGCACTTTAAATGTGCACATGCGCATTCCGCAGCCGGCAAAAGGGAAATTGCCGGC
>NC_056522.1:299281449-299329721 GCF_019175285.1 Sceloporus undulatus | reverse complement strand
GGGGCGGAGGAGGCGGAGTAGACGGCGGTGGCACCGGCGACAGCTGTGGCTGTGAATTGCAGCTTCAGTAAGACCACAGGGAACAAAGGAGAGGAGGCATCCATGATGCCAGTGGTGGCACTCGCAATGCGCAAGCGGGAAAGGATGCCAACATCAGCTGATCACCAGCTGGCAGGAGGCCACCTTTGTTCTTGGGTAGGGTGGAGAAAAAAGTTTAAAGGGGCCTGGGCACTTTAAATGTGCACATGTGCATTCCGCAGCCGGCAAAAGGGAAATTGCCGGCCGGTGCTGAACTGCCGCAGCTGCGCACTTCTCATCCGGCAAAAAAAAAAAAGCCGTGTTTTTGGCCGCCCATGCGGAAGCTGCCTCTCTATTTGCGGCGTCCTCCGAGGCGGCGTTATGGAAGCTATGGGTCAGAAACAGCCCCAGGTGAGACGTCTTCACTGCTCCCCGTGTGGAAGCCCCATACACCTGAGCCACACTCTCGGGGCGGGCGGTCTGGAGGCTCCATATTCAGCAGAATACACCTCCAAGATGTCTTCCCCTGCCCATCTGTATCCCGCCTAAGTCTTTATAAAATTCCAGCTATGGAATTAGGATAAAAAGAAGGAAAAGAAGGAAAAGAAAAAAGTTTGCCTATCAAAAGAGAAAAACAGGTACACATATACTTGTGGAGTTAACTGTTATTAAAGGTTGGACGAGAGTTTATATATCAAGCTTAGTAAGTTTATATGTTATATGTTATATCTTTGTAGAAGTATGTGTAGATAGTAGTAAGAGTACTCAATATTTATGTCTGTTTGTTTTTTGTAATAGTTTATGTGTTTTTGTAATATGTGTATATTTTCAATAAAATATTTAAAAAATAAGATAAAATTACAACTACAAGTATCACTTCTCTAACACACCCTGAAAGTTATACCACCACAACTCTGCCATGGTTAATTTATTTCCTTAGATTAAATTTTAAAATCTTTAAAATTTTAAGAAGGGGCAAGAGACAGCTACTAAGAAGTATTACAGCAGATTCAAATATGTATTAACTGATGAGGCAGTGTGTTCTTATATGTTAATATTCTAGGTTCAGATTTCAGATGCCAGGACCAGGACTATGTTTGAAAGTATCAAACAGAATGAGAGAGCATAGCAAGTCTTCTTCCCAAAATAAAGAATTATATCAACTCTTAAATGTTAACACTGAGGAGGTCCCATATCAGTGCATATTTGAATCAAGTAGTACTGACAGTGGTAGGTTTTTTTTTACTTTATTCTGTGTCTAAAATAATGTGTTAAATTGGTTTTCTTATCCAAGTTCCAAAAAAAAAAAATCACTTTAAAAAAATTGATATATCTAACCCATGAAAATAAATGTAGCATATCTCAAGGAGACATTAAAAATGCTGAGCTGAAGGAGTAGCAAATCTACAGAACTTGCCATCTCAAACTTTATTTTTCTGTCTCTGTGATATAACCTTCAATATAAATTCAGTTCTGCTGTAGAAAAAAAATATCCACAGGCAATCAACATTTTAGAAATATATGAAACAGGTGCACTTAGAAAGTAAATGCTTTGCACTAAGATTTCCACTTTATCTCTTCTTCTAAGCTTAATGTATTATATGTTTTCTTTCTTTCAGTCTTTGTGATCTATTAGCATTCACATAAGTAGCATCTGTGGAAACAGTGAATGTCAGAAACTTTTAATGAAGTGTTGGAGTAGCAAGAGAGATTTGAAGATATTGTTAATGGATTGTAAGCTTAGTTCTCAGCTAAAGGTTCTTCAGTTTCATCCCCTTCCCAAATATTGAGCCAATCTGAAAGAAGGGAGAATTTTCACCTGACCCTCCCCTCTCTGGTAAATCAACAACCAATGGACTGGATCTTTTAATACAGCACTGTCCACACTGGTCTCCAAGACCCACCAGAAGTTGAAATGAAAAAGAAAATATATATATTGCAACATTTTTGAAATAAGCTGTTATTGTGGAGATAGCTAAGTATCAGAAGTTTGCAGCACTTCTGAGTAAGATTTTCAAACTGCATTCTGTAGGAACCTCAAGGCTGTTTTTCTGGAAGTTTATTAAGGAGTCTTCATTGTCAAGATCAGTAAGGTCAGACCTGTTTCCCTGAAAAACAGCTTGCCACTATTGATTTTTCCTGTGAAATGTGAAGTTGCAGAACATGATAGTGTGTTATGGTGGCACTCCCACTTCATACAAGACTTGACTAGAGCCCTGTTGAGACCTGAGTATGCACACAAGAACAAACCACCAAAATAATCTAGAGGGTACAAGGCTCTGTGAAGCACATATTTCTCTTCCTACAGAGCAGTATCATTATGAAAGGATTCCTTCAAAGCAGAAATCTTGAAAGCCATTAATTTACAGTAGTACTTTGACCTTCTCAAAGTTAGAGATGTACACATCTGTAAAATCTGCTTATATAGATACTCACTTTTTGCTGCCTTCCTGTCCCTTCCATTCCCAGTTCCATCAGGTTTTTATTACTTCACATATATAATAAAGCATTTACTTCCCCTAAAGCATTTACAGCCACAGCCCCTAAACTATGGAACAACTTACCGAAAGAGTTCCATCTTATTACCACCTTAGAAGCCTTTAAGAATGCACTTAAGATAGATCTCTTCCAGTGGGCCTATCCATCTGACCTTCTATAGCTGATCTCAGGGAAAACTCCCACTTCTGACTTTGATAGCATGGATAACAGATGACGATTTGGTCATTTTAGTGACTGGTAGCAGTTTGGTTGCTCATGCTATTGTTTATATTTTTAGATAATACTGTATCTTGCATTTTATTGTTGATTTTATTCTCTGTTGTAATCCTGCCTCGAGCTGCAGGGAGAGGCGGGAAATACAATTAAAATTTATTATTATTATTATTATTATTATTATTATTATTAGAATTGCTTCCTTATTTGCACTCTCTCACAACTGCATTACTATTTGTGAACATGTTTTAAGTTGTGCACATTGCTGGAACACACTTTTCCCATTAAATAGAGTTTTAGTTCAGGAGACATATTGCACATGTATAAATCACACCCTTCACAGATGGAAAATAGGGTATGTGTGATCAAAGAGCAGTGAAGTGTGGTCAAGATGCCAAAGTCTATCAGTGAGGAAGAATACACAAACCATGAGAGAGTTTTTACTTCAGCCTACAGGGAAAAGACAGATGTCCCCTTCCCTCTTCTCCCCACTGCTCAATTTACTGAGTACAAAACATTCTTGCATCTTGAATTCAGATTGCAGCAATTGAAGGAAGCCAAAGACAAAAAGGTAGGCTCAGAGGGGGAAGAGAAATTGGGACATTTTAAAAGCAGCTGGTGAGGTGGGGTGGGTAGGATTAAGCAGACTGCCTCTGCCAAATTGGCATGGCAACCATGACATATCTCCTGACTTCTCCCTCCCCATAAAACATCAGTCTGGTCAATTTTTTTGAAATAGTTGTTGTGGACATTCTTCAAAAGCAGCCCTACATGTGTGTTACTGTAATCCAAACAGGGTATAACTAAGGCATGTGTCACATGGACAGGTCAGGTCTGATGTCTCGGTGAATGAACACAGCTGACCTTAACTGTGCAAATACATCTCTGGCTACCATCCAAAACTGAACTTCCAGGCTCATGTTTGAATTCAGCAGCACACCTAAACTGCAGACATGCATCTTCCAGGGAAATGTAACACCAACCAATGCAGGCTGAATAATATTTTCCTGATCTGCCTTCTGACCACTGTTTTGTCTGCATTAAGTTTCAATTTGTCTCATCCAGGCCATTACTGATGACAGGTACCGGTTTAGGACCAAGTGGAAAGGAATAAATAGATTTGGGTGACATCTGCATCCAGATAGCACTGAACCCCAAAACATGGGCAGCTTCTCACAGTGGTTTAATTTATATGTTAAGTAAATAGCATGGGGCAAAAAAACCAAGCCATTAGTGTCTCCACATGCCAACAGCCAAGGGGTTCCCCAGCACCAACTTCTGGATTTGCCACTCCAGGAAGGAAGAAACAAGGCTACTGTAAAACACTGCCTTCATCAAAACAGGTGGGGGAGGGGGGTTAAGGATATCATAGTTGATGGTACTGAAAGCCATGAGGAGATTTAGTTCAGTCTATAGAGACACGCTGTAACAGAAATTTCAGGAAACTTAAAAATCTAGGATTGGCAGAGCAAGGAATTCGCAAGAGGACCTAGTAATTGAAAATCCATATGTTTATTTCCAATTGTCGACAAAGGAAAACAATGAACTCAGTGGAATTCAAGTTCCAAAAAGCTGAGACCCCGAACAAGACAAAATGGCTCTTTTTATATTATTCAAGACAAAGAAGCTTCTTCAATACACCTGATTGGCTAATTACAATTTAAACATACAGAATTCTTACAATCAGAACAGAAATACATGCATACATTATAACTGCATCATCACTCCTTACCCCCTCCTTAGGAATTTAGTAGCTTTCCTCCTAACCTTGCTTCTGAATGTCAACTATGTATCCTTATCTCAGTAGTTTATGTTATGTCTTTTTTACTGGTGCCAGCTTCCATCCAGGTCAAGATGCACTCATTATTCCTTGGCTCTAGTTTTCCCTAAACTCCAAGCCTTTATTTCAAAAACCATCTCTCTGGCTGACAAAGGTGACTCCATCTTTCTATAGCTTTTTTTATTTCAACAAGGAATTTCCACCACATTTCTTGTCCAGTTCCCAGTGTTTTAGTTCACAAAGTCAGTCTGAACTTTTTCTGTCCCCTAACCAGACCTGGAACTAAATTGAAATAGATCTAAATAATCTCATCCAGAAAATCCCTGGAACTAGAAAGCCACCACATGCTCTAGTACTTTGCCTAAAATGGAATGTTGGAAACTGGCTGGTAATTATAAAATATGATGGGATCCAGGGTAGGGCATTTAAGTAATGGCTTTATAATTGCCTCCTTTACGCAAGCTGGAATTATGCCTTGTTTTAGCAAGACATTATCCACTCTGTCATATCATACTAATCATTCCTTCTACCCCCCCCCCCCCAGCCCTTAGCTGCCTTTTTTATATATGTCAGGAAGGACAAGGATCTAAGATACATGTGGTGGCTCTTACCTTTTCAAGAATTCTGTCCACATCTTCAAGCTGTACAAACTGAAGGGACCAAGGTTACTCCCACAGGTTCTGTATCAAACATCCAAGTCAGAATGGATTCAAGGGATTTTATCTGCAAATTTCCAGGCAAGTTCTTTACAGTGGGCTACCAAGTGGCCTGGATTAACCTCTCGTGGGGCTGCAAGTGAACAAGTGTAACACCACTGTGAAGCTACACTGGAGTTATGCTGGAATGGACCACTGTAGAAAACTTTGGCATGTACTTCCAAGTCTGTGTTTAGTTGCAGACTGTTGTCATGCCTTACCCTAATAAGTTCTCAGAAAAAGGAGGAAGAGTGCCAGTGTGGGAGAAACTAGAAGAGCAGGACTTCACAGGGAGCTGGAGTACCTGGCTCCAGTAGTGTCACTAGGGGGGTGCGGGAGATGCAGATTGCACCAGCTGACAGCCTAAGACAGGTGACACCACAGCTTCCCAAACATGGAATTGATTGAGTTTCAGTGGCTGGAGAAAGGGGACGTTTGCTCAATTTCTTATGGTTAGTGAATGAGCAAGTGTCTCCTTTCTCAGTCCACTTACTGAAATGGGAAGGAGTAGGTTGATCCCCCACTTCCACTCCCCAGATACTCAGACAAAAGGAAACAACAGGAAGGGGGAGGCTGGGAGGCCATACACTTTTCTTTCAGCAGCTACCACCACCTCCTCATCCCGCCTGACCTCTTCCCCAGGTCCCCTGGCTGCCCATGAAACAAACTGGTGCCACCCAAGCAAGTGGGTTTTGCTACATCCATGCTCCCAGTGCTCTTCCCCACCTTTCCCCCCCTTCTTTTCCTATTTCTCAGTCTCCCCCAGTCTCTGGAGCAAGTGGCCCTTCCCTACTCCTCTTCTGGATGTAACAGCAGATGTGGTCAAGGTACCCCCATGGCAGCATCAGTTCTGATAGAGCTGCAAAGGGGTGTGTGTGTATTTGGTGGGGGGGATCTCAATGGCTGGAGAAATGGGACATTTGTTCAATTGCTCACAGTTAGAGAGCAAGAGTCTCCTTTCTCTTTGCATGACTAAGCTGCAAAGAGGTGGGGTGGGGTGAGAGGGTAGGAGGGAACAAAAAAAGTACCAGCTGAGATTTACTTCTGAGGGAGCAGGCTGTGGACTGAACCCCTAACTCCCTCTTCTGTGGAGAATTCCTCCACCACCCACGCCCAATGTAAGATGTGCCTGTTCATTGATCTATTTATTTATTTATTTAAGCCCTCCTTAAGGGTACTGCAGGAGAAGGCTACAAATGTTCAAGACTGAATCCCTTCTTTCAATCAAATTGTAGCTCTTCTATAGAAAAGAGCTATGGGAAAATAATTTTCTATATGTTGACTGCTGCTAGGTTAACATACGCAAAATATTGGAAATTAAAGAAAGATATTGAGATAGAGGATTATCAAACTGATGGAATTGATGGAAACAGACATAATTTCTGAAAGATTAAGAGAAAATACAAAAACGATTTCAGAAACAGAGGAGAAGAAAAAGCAGGATAAGAAGAACTGGGAAAAAATGTACAATTATATAAAGGAGAAATGGCCAAACATACAAGATAAAATCTAACAAGGTACTTACGAATGTAAGTAAGCTTAGATTAGAAGGAATTGACTAGCTAAAGAACTTTACACTGTAAAAAATTAGAATAAAATAGTAAGAAGAGTAATGGGTGAAGTCACAGAAAAATTTAAAATGAACATCTGTAAACAGATACACACAGATAAGCAGTTAGAAAATATAATGAAACAGTAAGGGTTTTGACCAAGGAAGTCTTGTCAATATCTGTCAAAGTCTTTGGAAGAATGAAGCGGAGAGAGTGAAAGGTATTTATGTTGGGTTGGGGGGGAGGGAGGGATGGTGGATGATTGTGTATTTTGATAAGATGTTTCTGTTATATGTTATATATGTTATATGTTTTATGTTATGTGGTTTAGGTAAATGTAATTTGTTTTGTTTTGTAATAAAAAATGTTAAAAAAATTGTAGCTCTTCTGTCTCGTCCTCCCCACTGGGAATGAACCCTCTTCCCCACCACGTGGAAATGTAGCCTTTTGTCATGTAGTCTTAAGTTCTGTGAAATTAGTGGGGTTTTTTTCCCTTATAAAACTGTATGTGCATTCTCTATTCCCCTTCTGTCTCTTGGTTTATAATGCCACCTTCTTACTTTGGACCCTGAGTTTTGCTTGTTTACCTAAGGAATAATTTCCCTTCTCACTTGCTGCTTGAATTACTTTACAGCCTTCTTTGATCTAGAGGTAAAGGCAGGCACTGGGAAGAGGGAGGGGGAAGCAGGCTGAAACTAAGAAGTTTATCACATGGAAATTTTTGAAGCTCAGATCCGGGGTGACTCCTGGTTCAGCTATGCGAATTCACATTATAACATGAATGTTTTATCACAACTGGTTGCCCTTCCGAATCGAGGGGGAATTGAATCCAAGTGATGCGTATTCAAGCAAATCGGAGTGAGTGCAAATTGTATTACCACACCGGTGGGATTCAATGATTTGAATCAGCACCCTTGCGCATGCTCAGTGGGGCTCTGAACGCTTCATGACCTTTCATGTTTCTGGGGTGAAAAGGGGCGCAGGTTCTTGTTCCCTGTTTCACGTAATTACTTGATTGCATGAATATTTGCCTCATGAATATTTCTTTGTCTTCTTCATCTCCCTTTTTTATTTTCCCTTCCATTTCAGCACTTTCAGCACACACACAGATAGATAGATAGATAGATAGATAGATAGATAGATAGATAGATAGATAGATCTGTATATTCACATTCACGCACATACATATATATATATTCCAAAAAAAATGATTTGCCCTACAAGCACACCTCCTCCTCCAGCATAGTGGCTGGGAAGTGTGCCTGAGGTAGGGAGATAGGAAATGAAAGAAAACTATAGCCCCCCCCCTCATTGCAGATGGGAGGTATGGGAAGCCCAAGGTGAAAAACAGGGTCCCGTCCAGTTCGCGTTATAATGTTAAAATGTTTAACAAGCACATAACAACCAGGAAAGGTTTCAGCCTTATCCCAATGACAACAGAGCAAACAACACCCCCCCCCCCCCGGTTGCCCTGAAACTGAAAGGACCACCGAAATGAAATGGGGGGAAGTTGCAGCGCCACATCATGGGAAATTTGCAACCCGGGGGGGGGGTTGTGATGGTGTACCAGAGCAGAAGCAAAGTTGCATTCCACACCAGACCAATTTGGAATCAAATCGAAGTGAGCTTGGAAGCGAATTCTGTGAATTCACTTTTTTTCCAAATTCATCAAAACGAGGAGTCACTTTGGAATCACTGTGGAAGCGCCATGAAGGAGAGCCCATAGAAAGGAATCACGTCTGATAACACATTCAAGTTATGATGTGAATTCATATCATGGACCCGCAGTCACGTTGGATTTGAGCCGCAACCCACCCACCCCTCCAAACCTCAGTGTGATAAATGCCTAAGCAAATGGCATTCAAAGAGTTACACTCAGATTCTATTCCCAAGGTAAATTCACAGTTGCTGGGGGTCTCATGTATTTAGAAATAGTAGAAGGGACATGGCAGAGTTCATGGGCTGGGACTTGAACCCTCGTCTCCAGAGTTGTAGTCAAATACTCAAACTGGTATAGATGATGCACCCCAAGTTTATTCTTTTCTCCCCATCTCTTTTTTCTTTTATGTTGTATCTGGGTAGGAGGACATTCAAGATCCAGTAGCACATTACTGAGTGATGTGAAATATATTGGCAAGGATTTCTTACTACTGCTTGGTTAACAATGAAAAAACAACCTTTCACATATGAAGTGGGGAGATGATCAGGAGTTAATCTGTTTGTGGAAGTACTGTGAATTCAGTTCAACTCTAGTACTCAAAACAAAATTTTGAGTACTTTGGATTAAGAAACAGTTGAAGAAATTTAGAGCCAAACTTCAGAGACTTTACTTTCTTTTCAAACTGACATGAATCTTTTCCCAGAGTAGATAGGTTATTGTATTCAGATTTCTGAAATTCCAATTCCATGTTTTTGCAGTTAACTGGTGTATCCTTGGCGCCCAGGTAAAAGAAAAATCAACACATATTCTACCAGCCTGAAGCCTTCCTATCCCAAAGACTGCAGGCAATGGTGCTCTTACTGTATTTATTGGTTGTAGGAATATTGCTTTTGGAGTTGTTGTAGGAATATTGCTTTTGGAGTTTTTAAAGCTAAAGAATAAAGCAAAAAGCTCTCTATATAACAAAAGCTGTTCCTCAAAATCTTTTTTAATAAATCTTACTGAATATCAGTTGCCATGTGGATTTTAGGTCAAAACATAAAGGTGTGTTTTTCCTCTCCCTGAAGACCAAGCAACACAAATATACTGTATGTTTAGAAATCTAACAAACTTTAAATTCAGGGTTTTTTTTTCTCTTTTAACATTTTCTAAAAAATGTTACAAAATTTTCTCTTTAACTACATGAAACTATGTAAATGTAAATATATTTAGGCTGTGTATATGATAATGTGATTTTAATTTTGCTAGTTGCTTATGTCACAATCTCCACAGTCAGGGGAATCATGTTTTGGGCTCCAATAGTTCATTTCAGCTATATATTTTGCTGGTTTCTTCTCTTTTTACTCCTGGATTTTGGAATATACTTGAGTCTCTATCCTTTAGCTTTTCCTGCTTTGACTACAGCCCAGAGTCCTTGTCTTTGGAATTGTCATCACCATTCTACTTGCCTGAACCCCTGACTTGAGTACACAGTAGACAAGAACAAGAAAGATTGTTTGTCTGCACTAGGGTCACCCTTGTGCAATACTCTAAATAGTATAAGTCTTTGCCTATATTATTTTTTAACTTTATTTTTAAATAGAGAGATAACAGTTTACAGTCACACATGTGAATGCATAGATTCATAATGCATATCAAACAATTTAAGGCTTTTTTTTTTTTTAGTTAAGAACTTGGCAAAGAAATAGATAAAAAAAGCTGGCATTATACCAGGAAAAACACCCCAAATCTTACTAAAACCCAAAATATCAATTATTATTATTTTTTTTTTTTTTTGGAAAATGGAAACACACTGGTACCTAACTCCAGTAAAAATTAATATCATCTATAAGCCTGAACAAATAAAGTGTTGGAAATGCAGAAATATTATTGGGTCTTGGTTCTACCTTTGGTGGAAGTGTCCACATACAAGACCATGTTGAAAAAGTATCCACAAAACAATATGTAAGGTAATAGGAGAAAAAATTCAAATGCTACCTAAAATTTATTTCCTTAATATGATAAATAAAATTTTGAATAGTAAAGTAAGAAATAACAGGAGGCAGACACTGCACATGGTTTCAACAGCTAGAATTGCCTATGCCCAGAAATGGAAAGAAAATTCTACACCAGATCTGGATACATGGCTTCTTAAAACATTAGAGGTCTTTAAAATGGATAAATTTACTCAAATGTTAAATGGACAATCAACAGAAAAAGTAGAGACAGAATGGAAATCCTTGTTAGACTTATGTAAGAAAAAAAGTAAAAATAATATATATATATTTGGGGGGGTGCAAACAGGCAGAAATAATATTATTTAGATATAACATTAATTAGGATTCCTAGAGAGGTGTTCCCTCAGGTAAAAACATGTGTTATAAAATTTGGTTATGGGTATTTTCCCATAGAACTGCTAGAAAAGAGAGTAATAAACTGGAGTTAATAACAGAAATTAAATAAGGTTACAGAAGAACACAAAAGATATAGTTCCAAGGTACAGTATACAACTCAGAAAATCAACAGGAAGACAAAAAAAAAATCGATAGAAATCAAGTCTTTGCCTAAATTATGCAAGCATAGCATTGTTTGTGCAAACTTAGTTGGGATACCATCCTTGTGCAACACCCAATTGCACAATGCATTTGAAGCAGTATTAGATAGCAAAAGTATACTGGCCAAAACATCCCTAACAGGTGTTCATCCAACTTTGGTCCAAAAATCTTCAATGAAGAAGAGCAGACCCATCATCTGAGAGTCTGTTCTGCTTTCAAACAGCTCTTACCATCAAGAATTTTCCCAAAATTGTAGCTGAGTTCTCCTTTCTTGTAATTTGCTGAAGTCTTCTTTCTTGTAATCTGCATCTATTGGTTCAGGTCCTACCCTCTGAAATAATTTTCTTTCATCTTCTATGCAACAGCCCTTCAAATAGTCCACAGGAAGATTATGGAGAAATTTGTCAAAAGCGTTACTGAGATTAAGAAACATTTCCACAGCATTCCCTTGATCTACACACAATTAATCCTCTATGACTTCTTTTAGAGAAACTCATATGGCTCTTAATAATCACAGTGTTCTAAGTAATCATGGACCAACTGTTTAGTTACTGTTCTAGAAGCTTTCCTTTTCTTTGTATAAAGAAAAGGTCAGGAAATGTCCAGTTGATCCTATTTTGAAGATTGTCCCTGTTATTCTCCAATGGTTTTTAAAGACAATAGGCTTTGAGAAGCACACACACACACACACACACACAATCCTCCAATACTGCAATGTTAAGTTCATTTAATATTCATGAATATGGCTCATCTGGGCTATGGCTGCATCTGCACTGCAGAATTAATGCAGTTTGGCACCACTTTAATTGACATGGATCTGCGCTATGGAATTCTGTAATTTGAAGCTTTGTGAGATATTTAGCCCCCTCCATCAGAGAGCTCTAGTGCCACAACAAACTACAAATCCCAGAATTCCATAGGATGGCACTCTGACAATTAAACCTGCTTTAATTCTGCATTTAGCAGCAAATTAAGATATCTGGAGGTATTTCAGTTAGCCTGATTTTCTCACCTCACCTCCTTAACTATCTTGCACTCTTCTCTCCATCATTTATTTTATTTTCATTTTTTCTCATTTAGATGCACTCCAAAGCAAAGTAGAAGTTGGCCAGTTTTCTTTCTCTCTGTCACCCGTTGTGTTTCCCTTTAAAATATTGGAAGGCCTCCTAAATACTAATAACATTTTCAATAAACTTACAAAAATATTTTGATATAAGCAATTCCAAAATTATATCTCAATTCTAAAACTATATCCCTTGGATTAAAAGAAGTCTGCATAATATAATATAGCCACCTTGAGTCCCTGTACTGGGAGGTAGGCAGGGTATAAATAAACATAATGATAACATAATGATAATATAATGGAGAAGGAGATAGTTCTGTGGCCAGAGGATCTAGAACCTTTTAAAAAATTATACTTTTTTTAAAATGTTTCATATAGGGGCTAAATCCAATATGAGTTCTATGATTTTAATGGGACCTAAATTTATTAGAACAATGGATTTGAAAAGAGACTAATTGAGACAAGGTACTATAAATAAGGCTTTATCTATAAATGCTTAAAATGGTAACAAACAATATAGGCAACAGAATCATACAAAACCCATATATACAAAAGATAATGGCAAACATAATAATAACAAAGAGCAAATAATAATAATAATACAAACTATATAATACAATCAAATAACACAAGCATAATGCAATAGAAAAGAAGGCTAAGAATAGAGTGAGCAAAAGAGGGAGAGAGGCTCACTACAAAGCTAGCCTTATTAAGTCTCAGAAGTTGCTTAAAGCTATGCATATACAGCTGTAGGTCAGCTGTGTTCTCAGTAGCTCTCCATTAACCCTGTAATGGTTATTAACCCTATAATGGCTCAAGTGTAGAGCTTGTTACTATTCCAACAAGTTAGTTGTGGATAACATGACCCATTCATTTCAGTAGGTCAACTAGAGCTACATCCACACTGCAGAATTAATGTAGTTTGACACTGTTTTAACTGACATGACTCAATGCTATGGGATTCCGAGATCTGTAGTTTTGTGACATAGGCGGGATACAGACTGCCCTTTGGGGCGGCCTGCACCCTCCGCTTTCCCTGACAGATTGGGGACTCAGCTGCCACAGCGGCAGCCCCAGAGGCCCCGATCCGCCACTTTTCCTGGCCTCGGGGAAGTGACAAAAAGCCGCTTTCTCGCAGCCTGGAAAGGGGTGTCCTTGGGCCTTCATGCCCCAAGGACACCTAGACAGCAGCGGGGAAAGGGAGAAAGGGGCCGCTCAGTCCCTTTCTCTCTGTATTGATGGTGCGGCCGTTTAAAGGCCGCGCCAGTGATACGCACTGCCGAAGGAGCTCCAAAATGGAGCTCCTTATGGCGCCTCTGAAAGGCGCCACAAGCACCCTCCAGCTGCGCCAGGACATCATGTCCGCACCACGCCATTTGGCTGCGGTGCAGCCGTGATGTCGTAATGGCAGCGCCCATGTAGAAAGGGTGCTGCCATTACAATGTACTAGGGTTGCGGGGCATCTGGAAAGGATGCCCCGAGGCAACCCTAGTATGTATCCAGGCCAGCGTTTTGCGCCAGTCTGGATACTGCCATAGCTAGCCTTCTCTGTCAGAGAGCTTTGATGCCACAACAAACAATAAACCCCAGAATTCCTTAGCATTGAGCCATGGCAGTTAAAGTAGTGTCAAACTGGTTTATTTCCACTGTGTGAATGTTCCCTCAGTAGTTCTAATGTTGTATTTAAGCCATGGTTCTATAATCAGTGGTTTGTTTAACTTAATTAGTTGGTGAGAAAAAAGATTAATATTTGGATTCAACACACAAATATATATGCATATATAGATGTATATATCTGTTTGTGTAGATAGACAGATAGATAGATAGATAGACAGACAGACAGACAGACAGACAGACAGACAGACAGACAGACAGACAGACAGATAGATAGACAGACAGACATATATACAAAGTTAATAGAAATTAGAGTCTAGACTTTAGATGAGCCTGTAGAATAGAAAGACAGAGACAATTTTTAAAATACCCTCATCCCTCCGCATCTGCAGCTTTGATTTCTGCGGATTTGATTATTCATGGATTTTATTATCTCCCCTCTATGAATATCTAAGTCCTACAGTGCAACCCTATGATCAACTTTAATCAAAAGTCACACTGAAGGACCTAGAGATTCTTAGAGTGAAAGAGGCATTTGTAGCACCTCCAGTGCAATTCTGTGGTCAATATCTGGCACTGGAGGACCTACAGATTCCTAGAGAGGTGCTCCCTGAGGTAAAAACATAGTGTTTTTGTTATTTGCAGTTTTTTCACAGTCACATGGTGTCCTGTGCCCCTAGCCTTAGTGCATGTGGAGGGACGAGTGTACATGAGAGCATGATTGTAACTAATAAATTGGATATTGTTGTTTCACTTGATTAATTTGATTAGGTACCTTGGTACTTATAAAACTATATTTCACAGCTGGTTTCTTATGCTTGCATTTTAAAGAGAGAGGAGATATTATAACAAACTATCATGCTCAGCAGTGATGAGGTTCATGGCCACATTTAATAAAAAAGTAGCACATTTACGCAGATTTATAAAGTAAGTCAGAAACATAGTTTGGAACAAGTCGGTTTTTTTAAAGCGAGTGGAAAAGAAAAACCTTTACCTTAGCTGAAAGACTGCTACATGGGAGAAGTAATGTATGACTATGAAGCAGGTGATAATGATATAGTAAAAACCGACGTGTAAAGCATGCTAAGTATATCTTAGCACCCTGTACAAAAGAAAAGAACCAGAAAGATGAAATAAATGATGGGTAGAAACACTTGGAATTAGAATGTGTGGAGGAGAAGGACCCCAAATATCACTTTTATAAAGGTTTTTTATATATATAGCTAAGACTAAGAGGTTGAAAATCTTCCAGATTCTCAATTTTGGGTGTCTTTTTACTTAGAATATTAAAAAAAAATGTGCCAACAATAATTACTCAGATCACTATCCCAGAAGTGCATATAATCACTAATGAACTTCTGCCAGATCTGAGAAAATACTCCTTTATGACAATTTTGCCGCAAGATATGAGCTTGTCTGACTGTCTCCAGTGAGCTACTTGGTCTAGTAACCACCACCACCTTAAAGAAAAAAATCCTTATAATGAGGAAAAAAATGAATTAGATTTGAGTGCCTGGAGCCATTATAATAGTCAAATCATATTTCTCTGTTTTGAAGCCAAGCATCTATATTTCTGTTACATAAAGGCACTGGAATTCAAGAAGAGACAGGTAATAAATGAGGGAATATTGTAAGGTAATAACTACAATTCTCTTTAAAGGTCATCAACAGCTGAGAACATATTACGTCCTGCTAATTTTCCTTGTCATGATCTGTCTTGGCTCATTCCTTTTTCGAAAGGTAACCTGGGACTTCTATCATTCTCCCTTTTAAGAAACATAAATTAACATCTGAGAAAAGCTTTAAGCATTGAAAAATTTCTTCTTAATAGAGTTTGCTAAAGAACAGCATACTTGTAGTTACAGGGGGAACACTTTGGAAACTCTTCTCCAGCAGAAGGGATGGGAAATAAAGTTCAATTGATTCCTGTCAGGACTTGCGGCACTGAATGGACCCTATGATGGAGTAATTTTACTGAAGCTAACCAGATTCTCTCTTTAGTATCTGAATGGAAGATTGGAAAATGTAGTTCTGATTTCCTGAGCTCTCTGGAGTAGAGGCTTAATATGTTTTTTTTCCCCTTTAATTATACATTGGTTCAAAAAAAATGAAAGTGTTGTTGTGAAACTGGAATGGCCAATCAATCAATCAAATTTATTTTTGTATTTCCAGAGCCAACCATACCATTTGGCAGTGAAGTTGAGATGTTGAGAGGTGACAGGAAAATGTTAGGGAAGAGGCCTATATGTTACATGGTCTATTCTGCATTCCCAACTGTTGTATCCACATTCAGAAATAAAGCAGTTTAACACCATTTTAAGTGCCATCACTCTGTCCTATAGAATCCTGGGATTTGTAATTTGGTGAAGCACCAGAGTTTTCTGACAAACCCAGCTAAAAAACCCACCAAACTACAACACTCAGGATCCCATAGGATAGAGCCATGCCAGTTAAAGTGGTATCAAATTGCCTTATTTCTGCAGTGTAAAAGAGCTGTAAGTTAGGCTTCTGTTTTAAGGAATGCTGGAGAATGTTGTCCCATTAACAATGCTGAAAGCCAGTTAGGTCAGCTTTTGTACATGGAACTGGAGTGCGATTCTGTCTTGCTCTTTATCTCCAGCAGCAAAATAATGTGAAGCAGACCATTCTAGTGACAAACAGAGCTAAAAGACTTAGCCACAGCAGTAGATCAAGTTAACATATTTGTTTAAGAACAAATACAATCTAATTCACACTGCAGAAATAATGCAGTTAGGTACGCTTTAACTGCCATGGCTCAATGCTATGGAATCCTGGGATTTGTAGTTTGTTGTAGCAGCAGAACACTCACAAAACTACAAATTCCAGAATTCCATAGTATTGAGCCATGGTAGTTAAAGTGGTGTCAATGCATTAGTTCTGCAATGTAGATTAGGCCTGCTTCAGCTAAAGTTAGTTAGAAGATAAAATTCAGTGAGATAACACAATTAATAGGATGGATTTCTGCATCTCACCTAAATTAATTCCTTGATGTTTGCACAAGGAGAGTGCTCAAGTCAAATGGATATCTGAGTCAGATACCAATGACATGGCACATAATGACTAAAGTACTTTCCCAGAACAAAATAAATTATGTAATGTGCATAGACATACAGAAATACAGGCATGAGAAGAGCCAAGCAGTTGATATGATCAAATCGTTCTACAAACTGAGAGAAAAGAAGCTTGCTATCAATCTTAAAATACTATTAAGATGGTTTGTTGCAGCAGAAAACAAATAAGTGGTTACCATGTTGCCTGAGTATTTTTGTTCATATTCTGGTTGAAACAGATGCTATGAAAACATGATAACTACCTGATATCATGGCACACCTGTACCTTGGCATTATGATAATTCAGACTAGATCAATCCAGGCGCGTCCTAATTTTTTTCAATTTTTTTTAAATGAGAGAAGTGACTCACTCGGTCAGCAACTCTCAAACCACTGTTCAGTGACAAAAAGCACATGGTTTCCATGATTTGATCCTTCCCATCACCACTAGGTAATTGTCTGATTCAATGTAAATGTTACTATAACAAAGCCTGTGACAATTCAGTCCCCCAATTTTGTAGCCCAGTCTGTAAGCAGTGATGCCGCCAGGGGCTCATTCCCACTTACAGTTTAATCCGATTTCTGATTCGGCTTCGCTCCATGCTGTTAATCGATTCCAAAAGGTCCCTCTTTCCCACTGTAAATGTGGATCTTTTCATTATCCTTGTGTAATCGCTTTTTTTGGTGCGATTATCATCCCCACTAGTTTGCATCACTTCAAAATGAATGTCAATCACCTGTGCATCATCAGTGACATAAGCAGGTCCTATCCAGACCCCTATCCTTCCCTGGATCACCCAATCCAAGCATGCCAGGGGTCTTTTTTTAAAAATAAATTTATGTAAAATTGTTGAATCAAATTTTCTATGAATTTTATTTTTTTTAAAAAACAAGCATGAAATCATCCATCACACAAGCACAAAGGCAGCACTGACAGAGGGAGGGGGAATGGATCTGTCAAAAACTGAGGAGGGATGGTAAACACCCCTCTGCCATTCATCCCTCCCCTCCAGAATGAATCTATTCTGATCTGTCATCACCACTTATTGAACTCACTTCAGAATCTATTTTTCTGAAAAGAATTGTATAGAAACTACTCTCTGTAAAAACCAGGGTGGGTTACCATGACGGGATTCAATCACATTGCGACAGGAACCAGTTTCAAATGGGAACAAGAGATTTACACCAACTGACAATTTGCTCTATTTCATAGTGGGAACAGGCCCTGGGTCTGGTGATGCCCTTCTTGAAAATGGCAAGTAAATCATTCTTTCCAAATTAAAGATTAAGCATATAATAAATCCCCTATATTTCTGTTGATATTTACAACATGTATCATAGAGACCCAGTTGGATCAGGCAAAATGGGGAGATGGGAAAAATGAGGGAAATGCCTGCAGTGCTCTCAGAAGGTAATGCTGGCAGATTCCCCTTTGAATCTTTGGCCATTGGTTTGTAGAATGTCTCAGGGTTCACTTTTCCCCTCTATTCTACTTAACATATACATGAAACTGCTGGGAGTTTTTTTGGGAATTTTGGGGTCAGATGTCACCAGTATGCTGATGATACCCAGCTCTACAACGCCTTTCCACCTAATTCCAAGGAAGATCTTTCTATGCTAAACTGGTGCCTAGAATCTCTAAGGGAATGGATGAGGTCAAGGAAACTGATCTTAATCCAGATAAAACTGGTAAATTGAATGGTAGATCTGGGAATAGGGATTCATGCTGGGCTCGAAAGGATTAAGCTTTCCTTGAAGATGTAGTTTTACTGTTTGGGTATGCTCCTGGATCCAGCCCAATTCTTGGAGGTTCAGGTGTTGGTGACTAGAAGTGCATTTGCACAATTAAAGCTAGCACACCAACAGCACCCCTTCCTAGAGATGTCTGACATATTTCTTGGTTATTACTGTAATCCACTCTGTATGGGGCTGCCTTTGAGAAGTGCTCAGAAACTTCAGTTGCAGCAAAACAAAAAACAAACAAACAAAAATGCAGCCAGATTGTTGGCTGGTTTGCTAGCTGCTGGCTTATTTCTGGGTAAAATTGAAAGTGCTGATTATGTTATTTTATTTTATTATTATTTTTATTTTTATTTATTGTATTTATATCCTGCTTTTCAGAAATGCTCTCAGAGAAGCTTACAAATTGTTAATCTGGCAGTTCTCTGCCCTCAAGCTTACAATCTAAAATGACTTGACACAAAAGGAGCAAGGAATGGTAGTGGGCAAGGGGTTTGAGTGCAGCAGATACTGTACTTCTGGTTCTTCTCTCCCTCTGAGCCCAAGGCAATCGGATAAAGGGAGGGCCTTTTATCTGTCTAAGAGAAGAGGGAGAGAAGAGGCTGGGGCAGTTCCACCATACCTAGCTGAAAATCAAAGACCCCCACCCTCCATTCCAACTGCCATCACTCTATCTACTGGCGGTTGGAATAGAGGGAGGGCCATCCATTTGCCTCTAGACTAGGCACTGTGAAGCTGTGCCTGCCTCTTCTCTATATATGATCTATATAGCTCAGGCCCAGGCTATTTAAAGGACACTATTTCCCAGATTCCCTAGCACAGACCTAGGGTAGTTAAAGCAGTCTTGAACTGGATTATTTCTGCTGTGTGTTTTGGACCTTATACAGCTTTCCTATCTCTAATGGGCTTACTATAATAAAATTTGAGTTTATTTTCTATAACATTTGTTATTATTGCTCCTTAATCATAGTATCTAACTGCTGCACATACATGTGATCACTTACAGCACTGTATCTATACAAGCTTCTGGTTCCCTGCAAAATCTCTGGTTGCATTTTAAGAGCAGGATACACAGTTCAAATCATTGATAGAGTGATGGGCACAGAAATGCTTCAAGACCTTTCTGAAAAATCCATCAAACATGCCACATCCCTGTCATGCTGCTCCATTTCTGAAGCATCCATTGTGTGTCCTTCCAAATTTCAAGTATGTGTAACATACATTTTGTGTGTTCACGTGGAAACTGTTGAAAAGTGTGGTACAAATATCTTAAATAAGTAAGCTAAACAGATATAAACTGGCAATAAACTGGCTAGAAATCTTGGTAGTCTGCTGTCATCTAGGAGCTTTTATCAACAAAATTTTTAAATGAGAATGCTCTGTTGAAGTTCGCTATCAATAAAGAAGCTACTTTTGAAAATCATAACTTCTGCTGCAGCATAAAAGATTTTTGTGATTTTGTATAACTCAAAAGGCACAATTTCACTTAAAGGGGCTTGCAGCACATGTGTACTTTGTTAGAGAAATATTCCTTTAAACAACTGTGAAAATATTTTGATTGACAGGTAGCATCATATCCACTCTCCATAAGTGCCATCCACCGGCCTGAGAAGAAGGAGACTCCACTCTCCATAAGTGCCATTCCACCGGCATGAGGAAGGGGTACTCCACTCTCCATAACTCCCATCCACCCGCTGAGAGGAAGGAGACTCCACTTCCATAAGTGCATCACCGGCCTGAGAGTAAGGAGACTCCACTCTCCATAAGTGCCATCGCCGGCTGAGAGGAAGGAGACTCCGCCCTCCATAATGACATCGTCGGGCCGTGAGACGAAGGAGACTCCGCCCTCCATAATGCCATCCACCGGCCTGAGAGAGGCACTCCATCCATCGTGCCATCTGCCGGCCTGAGAGGAAGGAGACTGCCTCCATAACTGCCATCCACCGGGCCTGAGAGGAAGGAGACTCCCCCTCCATAAGTGCCATCCACCGGCCTGAGCGTAGAGGACTCCATCTCCATAAGTGCCAACTGCGGCCTGAGGGAAGGAGACTCCGCACCTCCATAACGACACTGCCGGCCTGAGAGGAGGCGAGATCGCCCTCCCATAACTGCCATCCACGGCCTGAGAGTAAGGAGACTCCACTCGCCACTAAGTGCCATCTGCGGGCTGAGAGGAAGGAGACTCCGCCCTCATATGCCCTCCACCGGCGAGAGAAGGAATCCATCTCCATAAGGCCATCCACCGGCCCTGAGGAGTAGGGACTCCATCTCCATAAGTGCCATCTGCGGCCTGAGAGGAAGGAGACTCCGCCCTCCATAACTGACATCTGCCCGGCCTGAGAGGAGGAGGACTCCGCCCTCCATAACTGCCATCCTCGGCCTGAGAGGACAGGGAGACTCCACTCCCATAACTGCATCCACTGGCTGAGGGGGAGTTCACCAGGCGGTCCAGCTCATCAGGGCTAGCCTGGAAGAGGAAGAGCCCTCTCCATCCATGCCTTGGTCCAGGCCTCAGAGGGAGAGAAGAACCACCTGGACCTCATCGCCCTTCCCTCCACCTTCCCCTTTCCGTTTGTTTCGTTTCTTAGATTGTGAGCCTGAGGGCAGCGACTGTGATTAAAATAATTGTAAGCCGCCTGAGAGGCATTAGGGCTGAGGGCGGGATATAATACCTAAATAAATAAATAATATCCGTGGGACGCCAGAATGCTGAGTCGAGCCGTGACATGATGCAAACATACTGTAGAGGTTGCACCATGCTGTGTGGCACAAACTGGTAGCTAGTGACGCTGTTTCCACAGGGGCATTGTGTGGTCCCTGCAACCTTGCCCCAGTTCCTGGCGCAGCTTTTGGACCCGCTGAAGTTTCTGAACACTCTTCAAAGGCAGCCCAAGTAATGCATGTTACAGTAGTCAAATGGTGTAGCCAAGGCATGTACCACCGGGGCCCTATCCAGCATCTCAAGAGTGAAGCAGTTGAGCCACATTCTAATGTGCAAAGCATCTGGCCACCGAGAGGGTCAGGTCTCCCAGGTCAGAGCTGAGTCCAGGAGAACAAATCTTGCTGAGAAAACCCTGTGTGCTCCACTTAGGGATCACTAAGTCAGAAACAACTTAAAGGCATACCACAACAATACTCCGTTTATGTTTTTTATTTCTTTACAAAAATCATTTACTTGGCCGTTACAGACTGCCCAAATAAAGCTGCTTCGGGTCTCTTTGGAGGTATGCTGTTTACATGATGCATGCGTCCTAAGAATCTGGGAAGCTGTGCTAAGCTGGGCTCCATTCCTTAGATGGGAGCGTGGCTTTTGGTGACCGGACTCTTGGACCATGCATATTAAACAGCATCACCTCCAAGAGACCCGAAGCAGCTTTATTTTGGCAGTCTGTAAAAGCCTTCATCTCTATATCTGTTGACCTTCATCATGTGTGGTTGTTTACCATAGATGGCGACGGCTTTGCAATGTGGGAAGCTTTGAAATGTGAAATGTGTGTAAAAGTCCCCTGACACAAAACCACACCTTCTTTCCTCCTCTTTTTACCTCTCCAACAAAGGAGTAGTAAGGGCTTTTAAACTTTCCCTAGGGCTGCAGGGGGCAGAATACAGGGTCATATCTCCCTCCTCAAAAGCAGAACTTTTTCTCTATTTGAAGTTCCAAAAATCAAACTATGGCACCTAGAGTGTCCTCTTAGCCACCATCAGACAATGGTCTTAGCACACTCACATTAACATGTGCTAACTGCAAGTATATTAATTTCTGATCCAATTTAACATTTGAACGTATCAAATGGTTATATATCATTTGCAGTGTACGACTATCTGTTTTAGGACCATCAACAATTCCACAACAGTGTGCAAGGTTTGGAGCTCTCTGGCTTGCACATTGATGCCATTGGCCCTAACTGCTCATTTGTGGATTTGTGATTTTGCTTTGTTTTTATGGATCAACATGGCTACCTTCATTTTTATAAAATTAGTTTCTCTGAAAATTCACATATTGCTATAGTATTTGTGATACTTTGGGGATGTCTTTTTATTTTAAAAAATTCTTCTTGTAAAAGTAGATCTGCAAGTTTAACCACAAAACATAAAGCTACCTTTAATGACATTTCACTAATTACAACCCTCAGGGATACAAGTAATGTAAGTAATAGGGGAAGAGAAAAACTGATGCCATTTCATTTTATGTTCCAAGAGTACATACTTCTCAATAATATTTGATATTATGCAGCCCATTGGACTCTACAGCTTGAATCGCAATATAACTACCATCAAGAAAAGTGAAAATCTTGGTGTGGAGAAAATTCAAGGTCGATCTATTTCCCCCATGGTGAGATTTACAAGTAAAAAGGGGGGAAAGTCACATTACATGATTTTTTCTTTATTAAACATACACATCCTGTTCTTCATCTGTTATTGTGTAGAAAGACATTTACTGCTTTTAAAAGGTAGGATTATTCCGATCTATTTCTCTGTTAAGTATGGCCAACTCTTTTTTTAAAATCTATAATTTCACCATGTAAGTAAATAGGCTTCTTGTAAGTAATGGCAAGCGAAATAGTGCTTTGTAGTTGAACAACCCTATCTATTACCAACAATGAAATCCATGAGAAAGGAATTAGATTTCAGCCATTACTACAGTTCAAAATATCACATACACACACTTCTTAACTCAGTTACCTTCTTAATTGCTTAAAATAAGGATAGAATTTGTTCTTTATAGTTAGTCCAAAACTAGATAAGGGATGGAATGAGTATTTGACCATTTCCAATTGGATTGGGAGTTCTTGATCCCTTGAGAACATTTGCAGGAAGTAAAATAGCTCCAGAAAGTTCTTGCAATCTTTTAGGACCTCTTAAAAAGTTTTAATCCTTTTCTCAAAGAAAAAAAGTTGTGCAATATTTGAAGTTATGCAACATTCCAGTTTGTGTGTTTTTAAAAGTTCTATAACATTCCATTTGTGCTTTTTTCCTCCCATAATTTTGATACACTTCATGGTTTTTGTGGGAAAATTGTGAAATTTTCAAAGAAACTGTGCTGCTTGCTTCAGAAAGTTACAGTTTTTCCTTCACTGTGAAAAGAAAAAAGGTTCCAGAGTATCTCGATACTGAGGGAAGAAAAAAATGCTTTTCCTGGCATCTTTTGGGAAAGTGCAGGATTCCCATTCCTCATCTAGGCTACATCCACACAGCTGAAATAATCCAGGTTGACACCACTTTAACTGCCATGGCTGAATGCTGTGGAATCCTGGGAACTGTAGTTTGTTATGGCACTAGTGCACTCTGATAAGCTAACTGTCTCACAAACTACAATTCCTAGAATTCCATAGCTTTGAGCCATGGCAGTTTAAACAGTGTCAACCTGGATAATTTTTGCAGTATGGATGCAGCCTCAGACATGCTAATAGATAAAATGTGAATGGCTTCCTTACACAAGGACTGTCTGTCCACTGAACGGATGGAGAAAGAAGAAAAGCCAGTAGAACATCAGTGACCAAAAGTTTGTGCAGGATCTGCAATTCCCCATGTCTTATAGAGATATAGACAGTTCCATCATCTTAAATTCATAGAAAATCTTTCACTCTGTAGGACAGTATTACATCTATTCTCGCTAAAATTAATTAAACCATAGAGAAGAGGAACCATTGCAATTCTCTAATGTTCTTCTCAAAGGAAATATTGAAGCATTCACAATTTGAGTTATTTTATGAAAAAATGCAATTTTTGAAAATTAATATTTCTATGTTGAAATGTTATTTGCTGCACAAAAAAACTGTTTCCTGCACAGAATATGCTGTTTTTCAGAAAGCAACCACATCTGAATTTTTCACAGAACAAGTCCAAAGTACAAACAAGTACAAAGATTCCCATCAGCACAGGAATCTTTGCATGAAAGTTTCTTGACATTCAAGAAGCATGTTTTTTGACCATTTTCTTCATTTTTTGAATATTCATTCCATACTTAAAGCCATATTGCAGCACCAGAGAGAAATACCTGGAGAGCAGAAGCAATAAAAAGATATATTGATGCTGGTGTGTCATTGTGGAAAGAATAAATCAGATACAACAACCAAGTAAAAACTTTTTCTGTTGAATTTTTCACTTCTAAGGAGGAGGTTCTGAGGGTGCAAGCAATTTCACAATACTATACTCCGTTTATTTATATTTAAAAACTGTATCAGCTTGTATCAGTTTGTTAAATGTCCAGCACCACTGTAGAATTGATTAAGTAGCAATTATTTACTTGAGGGAAGGGAAGATTATAGAGCTCACACAGGTTAGAAGCTAAAGCAGACCCCAGTGATCCAGTGTCAGGATCACATACTCCTAGGCTCAAACTAAACAATACATGTTCACTTTATTTTGCAGAGGTGCTCCACCAAATGATAAAACACTTTTGTTTCACATAGCATGTGGGTTTTTTTATCTGTAGATCTAACATTTAGCATGCTTTGTTTTATTATTGGTAATTAGAAAGTAAACATGGGTTTAATTTACACTGGACCACATATCTCTAAGGAAACCCCACTATGGGAAGGAAATTGTTTTACACTATGCAATTTCCTTTAATATGTAGTTTGACCCTTAGCTGTTTCAGCCCTTTTGACAAACCTGATTCAATTACTTTGTATCATGGGATTTTTATTTATTGAAGTTTTATTCTGCACTACTCCCGGTTTACCCTGGTTCAGGACTACCCAGTGAGATTCATGGCTGAGTAAAAATCTGAAACTCTGGTCCTAGTCTGGTACTCAAGATAGGACACCACACTTTGATACTAACCCAGCCCACTTTCACAAATCAATACTCTTCTTGAAGAACCCAATGGCAGAGTCTGGCAAAGTTATTTATGTTACTGCAGTTACCAAGATCACTTAGCAAACATTGCCACTGATCATGCTTGTTGGATTTTTGAAATTATAGTCAATAACTTTGTCAAGATGTGAGCCCCATTCTTTAGCTGGACCAAAGTGTGATGCAATGGCATTCAATGAGAAAGAAGGCTCTCTTTCTACTCAGTATGCAATTCTGATCTAAGGAATATTCCGAACAATCTGGATGTTTTCCTGTGTTCAAATGCCCTGCTCTTTTGTGCTTTACTTTTCAGTGAATATGTCTTATGTAACTGCCAAACATTAAGACATGTACTGAGTCCTTGGCATCTGTCCATTTAGGAGACAGATGTTGAAAATGGACAGATGAGTAACACCACTGGTAGAAACTGAATTTATGCTCCAGACAGAAAATAGAAAGGACTACATATATCATAAATTTTTTTAGAAGGGACAATATACATAAATCAGCATGTGCTTTATAGACTATAGCAAAGCCTTTGACAGAACAGATCATGAAAAGCTATGAAATGGTCTTAAAGACATGGAAGTGCAACTACATTTCATGCTCATGATGAGAAATCTGTACTTAGGACAAGAGGCTACTGTTAGGACAGAATAGGAAGAAACAGAATGGTTCCCAGTTGGCAAAGGGGTCAGGCAAGGATGCATTCTATCACCCTACCTATTCAATTTGTATACAGATAATAATATACAAAGAACAGCCTTAGATTCAGATGAAAGTGAAGTGAAGATAGGAGGAAGTAACATCAACAGTCTAAGATATGCAGATGGCACCATATTACTATGGAAAGAATCATAGACTTGGAACAATTGCTAAGGAAGGTCAAGGAAGAAAGTGCAAAGGCAGGCTTACTTGTGAACATGAAGAAAATAAAAATAATTGCCATAAAGGATCTACATGAATTAGATAATGAGGACGTTGAAATAATTAAAGATTTCCTGTACCTTGAAACAAACATTGATCAGAACCAAGTCTGCAGCCAAGAAATAAAACGGCTAGCCATGAAAGGACTAGACAAGATTCTGACGTGTAAAGATATACAACTAAGCACTAAAATTAGAATCATCCAAGCCATTATATACCCCATCATCATGGACAGAGCTCTGAGAGCTGGACAGCAAAGAAAGCTGCCAGAAAGAAAATAAATTCATTTGGAATATGGTGTTGGAGAAGAGTGCTGAGGATACTGTGGACATCCAAAAAGACAAACAAATGGGTCCCTGAACTCTCCATGACAAAATTGAGGCTGCCATACTTTGGTCACATCATGAGAAGGCATGACTCACTAGAAAAAATAATAATGCTATGGAAGGTAGAAGACAGTAGAAAGAGAGGAAGACTGCATGCTACAGGGATAGACTCAATCAGGGAGGTCACAGGCTTCAATTTACAGGACCTAAGCAGAGCAATGGAGGACAGGGGAGGTCTTGAAATAGCTCGTCCTCAGGGTCTACATGAGTCAGGGCCAACTCAAGTGCAGTTAACAACTAACATATACAGTATTACACTGCAGTAAAGTTTATTTACTACTCATTGGTTCTGGAAATCATTAGCTACTTATTATTCTTAGAGAAGGCATTAACAACAAGATATTCAAGCTTTATTTTGAAACTTACATCTAGGAAAAAGAGAAGAGAAAAGGTTGTCTCAGTGATAATTTATCCTTAGGGAACCAAAAAGGGTGTCAATTAGTGTCACTACTGATAAAGGTTTATAATGTGCATGTCTTTGAAGAACTAGACCTGGAATAAACTCTAAGTGGAGACAAATCTTATTTGTTCCACTAACCCCTGAATATGCTGCAACGTGTAGTTGAAAAACACTATATCAGAGTGATAAAGGGATTCCAAAAAAGCATTCAATTATTTTCCTACAGATCTATGTATAGACTGTTTAAATGGACAATGATATCATCATCAAGAGGTATCTGCTACCTTGGAATGACTCCCAGAAAATGCTTGGTATGTACGTCAGAACTTTGTGATGTACAATTAAATCTGTAGTGTGATTAAATAAGTGGTTAGGAGAATGAATTATACCTTCATCACACAGAGATCACTTTTAATTTCTTCAGCACAATAGATGATCTATGTTGTTGTGGTATCATACAGAGCTCAATCACAACAGTATTCTTTTGTATCATTGGACATATATTTATGCTACCATTGCTTAATAGTAATTGGTGATTGCAGAGAGTTTAGTAGAATCATATATACTGTGAAGTTGGAAGATACAGCAAAAGTAATCTAGTTCAAGCCCCAACAATGCAATAATTCACAACTAAAATATCCCCAACATATGGCCATCCAATTTCCACTGAAGGACAGTATACCGTCTCTGAAGCTATTTATACCATTGTTGAACAGTTCCAACCAATGTCTTCTTCATAATGTTTAATCAAAACCTTATTTGTTGTTATGGAAATCCACTGCAATGGAGTGTCAACCTCTGGAGTAGCAGAAAACAAGCCTGTTCCATCTTCCCACCCAACATGCCTTCAGATATTTAAATATCAAAAAGCCTATACAGATGGGCACAGTGTGCTGGCCTGCAGGTGGAGCCAGGGCATAGCATCTCTGCACACTGGATGCCCTAGCCCCACCCTAGGGTGTCATTTTGGCATGTGGTGGTCTACACGACTGCACTATCATGACATAACTCTGGTGCTACATCTACACGATGCAGTGCTGAAGGGGCATCATAAAGCCACACCTCTGCAGTTATGGCGCTCCTTGGAGAGCGCAAAAAGGAGCCGCTTTTTGCAGCTCCATTTTGCACTCTCCAGAGATTATGGTAACAGGGATAATTTAAACCAAAAGTCATTTTAGTTGTTGTCTGACTTGTTTAGGTTACTTTTCTATGGTTAGAAGAGAGAGGGCTGGGCATCTTTCTTAGATCCAAAAGGTAGCTTTGTTTCTTGGAATGACATGAAATATTGAATACCCTGGATGGCTTTTTCCCTTTCCCATAAAATATTACAAATCAAATAGAGTCAGATTGTCAAAATATGTAATAATGGAGCAGATGTTGAGGCCTGAAGTGAAAAATATATACCCCCCAAATCACACCTTCAGTTTTGTTTGAGAAAAGTGATGTGATTATGGAGGGAAGCACATATGATTTAATTATATGCTTGTCAAACCTCTTTAAGGCTAACCTTTTAAAATATATATCATTCCTAAGTGAGACAGTTTGAAAAAGGAGCCAGTTTGAGCTTGTGTATATTCACATGCACAGCCTCTGGAGTGGAGACAGGTTAAGGACACTGTTTTTCACCAGGTTTTCTGTATGGATTATATTACTTTTTCATTTGTTTGAACACATTTCCATCAGTCATTTACCTCTGCAAAATCTTCTGAATCCCTGGAGGGAGAAGCAAGAATCACATGAGGCATTAGCTGTTCTGGGAGATTAGGTGGAATGCATTGTGTGACCTAAATATGCTTTGTAAACAAGGTGCTGCATTTCTTATCACTGGAAGCCTATTAAACAGTTTAGCTGTGATTTAAAGCATTCTCAATAACTTCCAATATCAGTCTATGGTGATAGTAAAATGGCACAGGAAGACACTTTCAATGTCAAGATAAGAATAACAATTCCTCAACAGATTAACAGGCCTTTGTTTTTAACCTCCTCTGATGTGAGAAATCAGGTATAAACCCTACTTCAGAAGTAACTGTCGAAACAAATAGAGCCACTTTTGTTGTTACTCACTTCTGTTCTTTCCTGGTGAACTGCAACAACATACAATGTAAGCTATAATATTATGTTATCCAGCCATCATACTTCAGAGGTTGTTCTTGAATACATAATCATGCAAAATTAAACAAAAAATAGTCTGTTCTTTAACAAATGTTTCATTCTGAATATTAAACTCTCATGCATTAAGATATGGTTTAATAGACTTCTAGAAATCAAAATAACCTGACATTAGAAATGCTATCTCTTGCAATGCTATGCATACTAACTCAAAAGCAAGTTTCACTGGTTGCAATGAGATTCATGAGATTCCATACATGAGATTCAATGGGACATGCTCACAAGTACATATTAAACAGTGATTATAGTCCCTTGATCAGAGACCCTATTTCTTCCTCTCCAACTTCTCTGGATAGTGAATGCTAGTAATTAGTAGAGAACTTGAGAGAGAGCAGAAAAGGTCTATGATTCCTTGGATCTTCCAGTCAGTAGTCCAAGAAGCTAAATTTTCCTAGTGCTAGATTAGAAAAGGGATTATATTTTATTATTACAGTAATACTGTTGAAATTTATTGCTATACCCCCTTCCAATTTGAGTGAAGTAATTTAAAGTCTCATGGTTTCTTGAATGCAAAGCAGGAACAGAGGATTAAAGTCCACACTGGGTTAGAAAAACAGGTTTTTAAAACATATTAAAAAGTGAAAGTAGGACCCTAAAAATGATTTCAAAGGTGAATTTGGAGGTTTGGAGGAGGCAACGAATGTTTTTGTTGTCTTCGCCAGAAAATGGGCACTCTACTGAGCCTGGAGGAATCAAGTGCCGCAGAAACAGTTTTAGGGGACTGCTTGCAATCTTATGAAGCATTAAAATATATAAATGATTGTAATGACCCCACTCCTTCTCCTTATGGCAGTCCTATGGGTGTTCTTTTCTCACCCCTCTGCCAACTAATTTCTGTAACGAACCCCCCTACTTATGTGGCAGGTTCCCAGTATTGTATATTATAGTAGCGTGGATATCATATATATGGCAGACCAGCCTTGGAATGAAACAAAATATGAATTTTATTTAACAAAAGGTTTGAGCAGATATTCCTTGAACTAAATGATATTACACAACTGTTAGTTCAGGCACGTGTTACTTCTTAATGGTTACTTTGTTACCACAGTTCAACTTGCTACAAAGTATTTCTATTACCAGCTGCTAAGGACACTGACACTGTCCCTATTGTCTACTTTCCTAAGCTTAAACCCCACAGTATTGCCTCTCAGGCTTACTGTAATGCTTCTTTAATTAGAGTCCCTAACGGATTTAAAGTCCCTCTCTCTAGACTATAACCACGTTCCCCTCTGGAACAGACTCTTCCTCTAACTGTCTCCTCAACTCAACTCCCGCTTCACCCTCAGGATTCTAAAAATCCAACTTCATCTCTCAACATTCTAACCCCAACTGACTCAACCCAACTGCCAAACGGAATCTTCAAATTCCCAAGCCAGCACCTGATTGGCTTAGGGCCTCCGGCTTCTGATTGGCTGGTTTGTAGTCAGCTCATTACAATGATTACTAAAGTTAGGATTGCCCATGCCATCATATTTCCAGTTTCTGTGTAGGGTTGTGAAAGTTGGACAGTGAAGAAAAATGATAAAAAGAAAATCAATTCATTTGAAATGTAGTGTTGGAGAAGAGTTCGTAAGAAACCGTGGACTGCTAAAAGGACAAATAAATGGGTCCCAAAGCAAATCAAGCCTGAACTCTCTGTAGAAGCCAAGATGACTTAGTATTGGTCCAAACAGACAGGCCAAAATAAAGCTGCTTCAGGTCACTTTGGAGGTATGCTCCTTAAATGATACATGCGTCCTAATAGGCCGGAAGCCACACCAAAACCACGCTCCTGCCCTAAGGCCAGAGTGCAGGTTTGGTGCAGCTTTGGTCCTCTTAAGATGCATGTGTCATTTAAACAGCATACCTCCAAAGTGACCCGAAGCAGCTTTATTTTGGCCTGTCTGTTCAGGCCCTGAGACTGTTGTACTTTGCTCATTTCATGAGAAGGCATGGTTCATTAGGAAAGACAATAATGCTCAGGAAGGTAGAAGGCAGTAGGAAAAGAGGAACACAGCACCTATAGATGGAAAGCCTCCATGAAGAAAGCCACTGCCCCTAGTCTGGAAGACCTGAGAAGGTATGTTGTTGGTACAATGACTTGGAGGTTTTTTTATTAAAAAGCTCGCCATAACATGAAGTTGACCTGACAGCAGTTAACAACAACTGATACAGGATATAGTCCTAGGGCTGCACTTTGCACATGCCTACTTTCAGGGGTATAACTACAGGAGGATTTTAGAGTTTGTACACATGCCCCAAAAGACCTTTGCTCCCCCTGGCCTCATGTCATCCTGTCTGGATGAAGACAGCCATTAGCAGTAGACCAGAATCAGGCAGACCAGGTGCAGATCTGGTGGATCCAGCACAATCCCACCCCAAAAGGGCCTTATCTCAGTCTAAAAAGACTGCTGTGATGTTTCTAGAAAACAATGTGGCAACAGCCAGCAGACTGGACGGCTCCGTGCACCTTGTACTTTTCCCCTGCCATTGCATTTATTTAGAAGACCCTTGTCATGGTTTGTGACATTGGATGGGGTGCCTGGCCATCCATTTCCTTTCATTAAATAATTTTTTCTTTTCTCTAATGCTGTCTGTCTGCTTAGGACTGAAATGAGGTCATTACTCCCCATATGAAATTTTCCTTCAGTCCCTAAATTTCTAGCATTGCAGAGAGTCAGACACTGAAAATCGTTCACGCTTACGACTTTTTCACATGGGAAGAATGTATCACCATACCAAAAGAAGAAGAAAGTGGGGCCAATTCAAAAATGCACAAAATTATGTACTAGCTCATCACACACAAAGACAACACAGTGTCCATCCCAAAGAGAAAGCAGTGTGAATGTGAATGCATTCATCACATGAGCGTGTACCCATCAGCTTCTTCATTGAGAATTAGCGTGTTTGCGTGTGCGCAGGGGGGACAGGATCACATCTGGAAGCAAGCCAAAAAGACCAATCAACCCCTCCTTCCTCCTCCTCTTGTTTGGAAACATTTCCTTTCAGAGCATTAAACTGAGTTTTATATTGTTGCTATGTGCCTTGTTGTTTCAGATTTATGCCAGACCCCATCAATGGGTAAGATTTCTGGTTAAGATTTCTTCAGGGGGTTTGCCTTTACTTTTCCCCCTTTGATCTTTCCTCTGAAACAGCTGCTTTGCTCTCAGAAGCCAGGGATTACAGGAAGGAAAATCACAACAACAAAGGATCATGGGAATTGTATTCTGTTTCTAAGGGGGGAATCCCTTGGCTGAACTACAGATGCATGTCATACAAAGGCAAATTTGAATTGACTTTGAATTCGCTGTGGGAAAGGATTTATAAATTCGATCATTTTCCAAAAGCAGCTGTTTCTGGGATGACCCACAATTGCATTTAGATTGCCTTTTGATTGTGTTCAGTGTCATTTGATATTCTTTTGTGAAATTACATGAAATACCATGGATGACCCTGGCCTGGGTTAATTTTCCCTGTGTGAAAAAGTCCCTAGAATTCTTCTGTCTGATCTGTTTGGTTTTCCTTGGTATATTTATCTGCCCCTTTCCTTTTGGTGCCTAGACTGTATTTATTAATGCTCAACTGAAGTTTTTAGATACTGAAATGGCAGGAAATTAATGAAAATTTAATGATGAGGGAACATAATTCTTATTGGAATGCCCTCATTTTCCTCTCCCTCTAGAGCTACAACCCTGTCTGTTTTAAAAGCATCTGGAAGCATGATTCTGTTTTAAATCAAGCTATGACTTTCCTGTGTCTTGTTTTGAAGGAAAATCAAGGAGTTTGACCTTTGAAGGACTCTTTAACCTGGAAAGTCTGTCCTATCTCTGACAATATGGCACAGATAGCCAACACCAACTATAATATTAACCAGATGTCTGAGTTTTTAAAAATACACCAGTGTGACTATTTTTAAGTACAGTCCTAAATGTATAAATGTGAATCCAGCCCTACTACAAATGGCACAGCTACAAACAAAATAAGCCACTTTTTAATACTCTAGCATGCATGCTAAATGCCTCTTAAGGATTTTTATCATTGAAATCCATAAACATTTAATATGCTGAAATTAAAATCCCTGGGAAAAAAGTTAAAAAGCAATCCCATGCTGGGGACTATATTAGATAGGAGTTTGAGAAAGATAGGTACTCATATGGAGCACTAATATCACAAGCTTGAGGAAAATAGCTGAATAGCGAGTGTTAACATGGAATTGATTCTATCAGACAAATTTATTCAGCAACGTTTTATGTTCATATCTTTAGCCATCTTCAGGTTTATGTATGCAGATCATGGAAAGCAATTCATGATCTATCAATATAAATATCAGTTCAGATCTGATCTGAACTGATGAAATATCCCAGTGACCTGTCTGCTGATATAATATTATATAAATAATATACTAAAACTTTAATTTATATGCCGCTTTTTGTTACAATAATCAAAGTGGTGTACAAACTTTAAAAAATACAATATATACAACCCCCCTTAAAAAACGATTAAACAAGTCTATCCAATAAAATTACAGATGATAAAATCTAAAAACAATAATACAATAATAAAATAATGGTGGGCAGAGTCTTCGCTTATATATGTCTGTGGGGGGAGCGTTACGTGGCTGGGTTCTATTCTGGAAAGGCCTGCCGGAAGAGATCTGTCTTCACAGCTTTCTTGACGCTCTCTAGGTTGGTAATTTGACGGATCTTGTCCAGCAAGCCATTCCATAAAGTGGGAGCGATCGCAGAAAAAGTCCTCTGGGAGGTTGCCGTCAATCTGGTCTTTATGGACTGTAACAAATTCCTCACAGAAGATCTGAGTGCACTGGGCGGATTATATGGAAAGAGGTGATCCCTTAACTAGGTTGGGCCCAAGCCATGGAGGGCTTTAAATGTAATGACCAACACCTTGTACTGTGCCCAGAAACGAACAGGCAGCCAGTGAAGTGATTTCAATATTGGTGTAATATGGCCACTCCTAGTTGTTCCTGTAATCAATCTGGCTGGCATATTCTGTACCAGTTGAAGTTTCCAGACTAGGCATAAGGGTAGCCTCATGTAGAGCACATTGCAAAAAGGTTACCAGTGCATGTACTACACCTGGCTCCAAGAAAGGGTGCAGCTGACGTATCAGCCTGAGCTCGTAATGGGCACTCTTGACTGTTGCATTCACCTGATTTCTCATCTGAAGCGATGAATCGAGAAGCACCCCTAAGCTACGAACACAGTCCTTTGAGGGGAGCATGAACCCCTCTAGGACTGGAGGTTGCGGACCAATAACTGGTTTGGGGCCCCTATGGTAAATATTTCCGTTTTGTCTGGATTCAGCTTGAGCTTGTTTTCCCTCATCCAGTCCATTACTGCTGCAAAACATTGATTGAGGGGAGAAATGCCATCTGTCGTCATTGCTGATGACCAAGACATGGAGAAGTATATTTGGGTGTCATCATCATACTGATAACACCCTGCTCCATGTCTACGGATGAATTCTCCCAGTGGCTTCATATAGATGTTGAATAACATCGGGGACGCCACAATTAAGCTCTGTTTTTGAAGAGCAACTGTCCCCAAGCATCACCCTCTGGAATCTACCTGAGAGGAAGGAACGGAACCACTGCAAAGCAGTGCCTCCAATTCCTAGCTCTCTCAGGCATTCCAAGAGGATGTCATGGTCTATTGTGTCAAATGCCGTTGAGAGGTCTAATAGCACCAGCAGGGTCACGCTTCCTCTGTCGATGCTTAGACGAAGGTCATCAGTTAAGGCAACCATGACAGTCTCCACCCCATATCCTATCCTGAAGCCAGTTTGAAATGGATCTGGAAAATCAGCTTCATCCAAGACCACTTGGAGCTGAAGAGCGGCAGCACTCTTGATCACCTTACTCTCAAAAAAAGAAATCAAAAAAAAGGCCTATAATTTTTCATGTCCAGGGGGTCCGGGGAAAGTTTTTTCAGAAGCAGTCTAAAAACCTCTTCCTTTAAGGCAGGTGGTACATAACCTTCCCTAAGGGATGCATTGATGACATATCTAAGAAATGCCATCAAGGCATCACCCCCCTGGATGGCCAGGGATCGAGAGGGCATGTCGTCTTCCTCACCTTTCCAAGGATCTTGTCCACATCATCAGTACTCACAAGCTCAAATTGATCCAGTCTAGTCTCATAAACAGATTGACTGGACACTTAATCAGTTGATTTTGCCCCAACATTGGCATCCAGGTGGGCTCTTATCTGAGAGATTTTACCTGCAAAGTAGTTGTTAAATGCATCACATCAGACTGTTGTCGGGTTAAATAGAGGGTTCTGGGTAGATGGCATCACCATCAGTTCCTTTACCACCCTAAACAGTTCTGCCAGATGCAATGTGAGCAGACGAGAAGGATCTCCTCATTGCTTTTATTGCCTCTCTATAAGAATAAAGAAATTTTTTTATGACGAGTTCTGTTAGATAAGAGTCCAGTTGATTGCCATTTGTGCCCGCTTCACATTCTTCAGCTCTCTGGTGTACCAGGGCTTTTGATTCAAAGCAGGTGGGAAAGGACGCTTGGGAGCGATTGTGCCAATAGCCCTGGCAAGATCGGTGTTCCATGTGTTCACCAGAGCTTCGACAGAATCACCGGCATTATCAACCAACAAACCCTCTTGGGCTTTCTGGAATCCAATTGGTTCCATTAGCCTTCAAGAGTGGACCATTCTAATAGGTCCTCCACCCCTGGGGAGACAGACAGTGGCTCTTAGTTCAGCCCTGACCAGGAAATGATCCGTCCATGACAGTGCAGAGGTATTAACTACCTCTGCCCACGGATATTCCTGTTCTGTACTGAAGACCTCATTGAGAGTATGACCGCAGAATTTGTTGGCCTGGTAACCAATTGGGAGAGGCCCATGGCTGTCATGGCTTCCATGAACTCCCGAGCTGCACCTGTTAAACTGGTATCGAGTGGGATGTTGAAATCGCCCAGAACTAAAAGCCTAGGCAACTCCAACAGCAACTCCGAGACCAGTTGTGTCAGCTTGGATAGGGAGTCTGTTAAGCAACGGGATGGACAGCATACCAACAAAATCCCTATACTATCCCTGGTATTCAGGCATAGTTACATACACTTGAAGCGTTTCATCTTCCGGACAGGTATCCTGGTCAAGGTGAGATTTTCTCTATAAACCAGAACCACCCCGCCTCCTCACCCACTTTCCCTTACTTGCTCAGTGACAGAGTACCCACCTGGGAGTGCTTGATTCTAAGGGATGGCACTATCCTCTCCCAGCCAGGTCTCTGTGAGGTAGGCCAAGTCGGCTTTTTCGTCCACAAGGAGGTCATAGATGATATGTGACTTGTTTTTCACCGACTTGGCATTGCAAAGGAGCAAAGTAAGGTTCTGTGGTGTGGTTGATAAGCTCCCCATCCTATTTTGGGTAACAGAGAAAACTGAAGGTGGGATCGCTTTCAGACATCAATCTGTCTTTTGTAACAAAATTTCACCCTATTATTGCCATACCTTCCATTGCCCCATACAACCTCAATTTTCATTCCCATGTCCCCAGCCATCTCGTACCCCCCATCTCCCTTCAATCCTGTCATGTTGTTACACCAGGTGTTTCCAAAGGACAGTGAGACAATATCTAATCTAGCCCACACCCGTCATTCAGTGTCAGCTTTGCCCATTTCAGTCTGCCATCCCATGAGATGGATGAAAAAAATAAATTAATAAAAAGAGATAAAAACAGGCTATTGGTTTGAGTCTTAACTTGACACTAGAGCTAGCTTGGGCTCCTGGCTTAGCTGGCGCTCGCTCTTCCGAGAGGATGGAGGAGTAGCCTTTTAACACTGCCACTCTTGCCACACTTCTTGCTCCCAGCTGTTCACCACTGCAGCCCTCAGCATCCCAATGGTGAGGGGATAGCTCTAGGCCTGGGCTTCTCGCTTGACTGAGTTCTCTGCCTGGCTGACTGGTCTTCCTGAGGGCTGGGGGAGTGGCTTTTAAAGCTTACCACTCCTGGCCATGCCCTCCCACTGCTGCCTTGCCTCTTCTGCCTTCTTTAGTCCCAGGTGGAGTTGGAGAGAGAAGAAGGGCTACTTCTGGCGTAGCTCAGCTTTCTGCTCTTTAATGAAGTTTATTAAACATAAAAACAAGACACATAGTTCAAATATATCCAAATGAAACATACAACAATCAAAACAATAAAGTATTATAACTTATCATATCATTCACATCAATTTCCCACTCATACCTCCCCTCCAGCACCTTCCCATTCATTCTCCCACCCAGTAAATTCTTACTTTCCCCTTCCCTTCTCCCCCTCTTCTTCTTCCGATCCATTCCTCCATAACCTTCTCCCTACTTCTCTTTTTCCTTCCTGCTCCCTCCTTCTCCCCCTTATCCTTCCATCCTACCCATTCCTACTTTTCACTCCACATCCTTCTATTTTTCTTTTTCCTTCCATCCTTCCATCCCCTTCTCCATCTTTGTTTCCATTCTCTACATTTACCCTTACACTTACTTTCTACACTTTCACATACCTTCAACCAACATATTAATATCCCTCAAAAAAGAAAAAAAAAACCTCTTCCCCCTCTTGTCTACCCTCCCTCCCCTCTTTCCTTTCCTTCCTTTCTTTCCTTTCAAATACTACCATCCCGTCTTCTCATTTGCACTTCACCTATCACACCCTTTTCTATCTGCTGGGATATTCTATTTCTTCTCTTCTAAGTTACCTTCCCTATATTCTTTTTATACCCTCCACCTCCCTTGGACAACATTTACTGTATTATCAAGAAGGATCATCCCCCCTTACCATTTATCCTTCTTTCTCTATCTCGTTATATGTCCTAATCTTATGATTAATCTCATTACTCTAATCTATTAAATTCTATCATTAACCTTGTCCTTAATTTAAATCCTGTGCTCTGTTTTCTAACACAGACTACCAATATAGCAAGACAGTTATTTATTTATTTATTTATACTAAAGTTAAGTATCGCTATCTTTCCCCATTTATTTCCCAAAATCTTGATTACCTTTTCACATTCTGTATTAAATTGCTCAAATGAATTATATTTCCTTATAGATGTTAACCTATATTGTTATTGTTTCATATAATTTTAATAACCATTCCTGATTTGTGGGGATGTCTTCCATTTTACATTTTTGGACATAAGTTATTCTTGTTGTGATTATCATAAAAATAGTATCTTCCCAAATTTCTTTTCCAAATTATCTTCCATTACTCCTAGCAAAAAATAACTGGATTTAGTCTCTAATATAATACTAATTTAATCTCTAACACTAATTATGTCTTTAACTCGTTTCCATGGACTGTTCCACCAACAATGATAGAAAGTTCCCTGTTCTTCTCTGCATTTCCAGCATTTATTATCCTTCAGCTTATATATATTTGTCCAAAGATAAATACTACTGGAAGAACATTTTGTAATAACTCTCTCTTAAATGTTGTGAATTTGTATATCTGAGCCCTTTTGTCCATGTTCTTTCACATTGTTCAAAGTATAGCAAGTACCCTATACTCTTTGCCCATTTTATCATAGGATCCTTAACAATTTCTTCCTCCGACTTCCGGTAAAATGGCGAGAGTAGAACAGCGGGATCTATGAGCGGGATCCAAGCTTGGCTGACTGTGGAAGGGTAGGGTAGAGGACAATTCTCCTGAGTCCCTACAAAACTCCCTGTCGATACTCGGGGTACAGATGGGTCCTCAAAGATCTTCAGACAAGCCTCTTGCATTGGCAGTTGGAGCTGTTCGGGAGAAGCGAGGAAAGCAGCTTGAGATTGCGGACGGACCGCAGCCACAGTCGGGGCTCTGAGAACAGAGCAGATTCTCGTCCACCGGGTTTTAGAGGACTTAATGAAATAAGGATCTACAAGGAAACATAAAAGTAAGCTTGGCAAACAATTTTTCTTTCTTCTTTTTGGACATGTGCTGGATTTATAGGACTTTTTTTCCACTGGGGCCTCAGGAACGGGCTCTGCGGTGGCGATCCTCTTTTGTTTGGAGGACTTACAAGTGGCCATGCTGGCACTTGCTAACATTAGAGAAAAGAAAAAATTATTTAATGAAAGGACAATCAACTTAAGAGGTTGATACCCTGGAAAAAGGAGATCTTGGATGAATGTAACTAACTTTAAGTGGATGTGAATTGATTTGAAAATTGGCTGGGAAGATTACTCTCCAGAGAGTAAAAAATGGCGGTGTGGTAATGAAGGGAACGGAGGACTGTCTGAGGACTTTATTAACTAAAAAGTGTATGAATAAGGCAAAGGAAAACTGAAACCTGAATGGACTAAAATTTAAAACTTAAAAGCATTTTTTTACTAAAGAACCCACAGGATTTGGAGGCCTAGAGGACCAGAAGATGGGGGAAGAGAGATCTAGGAATGCAGCCTTTTGGTCTCCTTTAGGAACGGATTGGATTTTTATCTTTTCTTTATTGAGATCTTCCTCTTTGTTGGGACAGTTTTTTCTTTTCTCATTAAGAAAACAAATAACTAACAGTGGATGGAGCAAGAAAGACTGAGGCGGAATAGAGGACAGGGGACGAGACCACATTGATACAGCTTATCCTTTGAAACTTTTTTGAAATCCTCTCTGGCAATCTACTTTTCTCTGTAGTTATAAAGTTGCCTCTTTACCCGGATTTTCATTGATATGAACAACAAAGAATAATAGATACACTAAAAAGAAACAACTTGCCTGGAGTATTCAAGTCATCTAAAAGCAGAAGCCAAGTGCTCTGGATCTAGGGGGTAGGGAGGAAATCTTGATAATTTGGTTCTTGATAATATTGTTATTTGGCTGAAACAATATTAGCATTATAATACAAAGTATCAACATTAACAGTAGTGAAATGTAAGAAACTTGACTGGGTAAACTGTCTTTATCTGTGTAAATGATTACTATTTTGTCTACACCCAGGGAGCTGTTGATAATAGCTGGGCTAAGTTTGTATATGAATGGTTGCATCACCTAGCTAGATACTTTGTTTGCAATTTTTATTATTCAAAGTTAACTATTGTAACTCCTCTTTTTTATCCCCTTGTTCTATTCCGCCCCCAAAACCACAGGGAACAAGAATAAGAAAAAGAAATTTGGTTTGGCTTGTTTAGTGGGGGATAATGTGAATGACGCTTTAGTTGGAACATAATAATCTTTCCTTTTTCCTCTCTGATTAATAATTTCTCTGACACACCAAAAAAGTACTAAAGGCATTAAAATGTCAATAATTACTAAAAAATACAGCACAAAGGCTGCAAATAGCAAACCAAACCATGAATAGAAGACCTTCACTGGAATTGAGGACATCAGACTCCAATTCAAAGATCTTAGAAGCAATTGAAAAAATGGAAAATAATTTTGGACAAGAGTTGGTAAATCCAGGGAAGATATCAGAAAAGAGTTTTAAAAAGAGATAGGTGAGCTAAAATTAATGATACATACATTGACAGAAGACTTAAAAGAAGCACATAATAAAATTGGGGCATTAGAAAACAAGACTTAGAAAGAAGAACAAGAATAATAGAATTGACACAAAAACTCGATGGAGAAGAAAATATAAGGAAAGAATCTAAAGTCAGGAAAAAATGTCTTAAAATCAGAGGCTTGGAGGAGAATGCCAATGAAGATATTTAGGAGATGATAATACAATACAATGGACATTCCCTTGGAGGTGATGGACTTAGAGACAGATAAGATATTCCGTATTAATTCAGCTATAGCAAGGAAAAAACATCTTCCCAGAGACATAGTGGTCTACATGACTTGTGAAAGGATGTGCGAACGAATTATGGAAGCAAGCTACAGAAAAGAATTAAGGATAAACGACTCAGAGATAAAAATAGATGTCCCAGCTATTGTGCTCAGGAGAAGAAAAGATTAACAATTTCTTATGCGCTACCTACGATCCAGAAACATAAGATTTCGATGGGATATAACTGAAGGAATGACAGTATCGTGGAATGAAAAAGCATTCAAAATAGATATGGTGGAAAAGGCAAAGAACTTCCTAGACAAATTCAAAAGACACAAAGAGGAAGATGAAAGAAAACAGAAAAGAACAAGGAAATCCAAAGAATAAGACAAACCGAAGAGATGAACCGAACAAGACAGATGAGATAAAAAAAAACAAATCACACAGATGACATCAATGAAGAGGAAAGAAATCAACTTGGTGCAAAGGGAGGATTAAACTTATCAAGAGAAGAAGAATTAGAACTAGTAGGAGTGAACAAATTTTGGGACCCACCAATTGGCACATACTCAAAAGAACTATGTATAGGTTAAACAAAAATGACTAAATTAATATCCTGGAATGTAAGGGGACTAAATTCACCGCACAAAGGAAGACAAAATTTTCATTTATTATAAAAAGAAAAACCACAAATATGTGGCATCCAAGAAACACATATTGGAAAGAAAGACATAAAATATTTGAACAATTATAAATTAGGTCAACTGTTTGTTTCAGCAAGAAACAAAAAAAGAAGCGGTGTAGCAATTTATATATCCAACCAGATCCAAGCCAAAGAAATTATCAATGATGGTGGAGGGAGGTATATAGGGGTTGAAATTCATTTAGAGGGTAAATGTATTTTGATTGTGAATATTTATGGGCCTCTTGAAAACAAAGCAATATTTTATATAGAAGTCTCGAGTACATTATCTCAATTGGAATATGAAAATTTTATACGTATGGGTGATTGGAATGGGGTAATAAATCCAGGTATTGACAGAGAATCAAGTAAGAAAAAATTAATAAAGAAAAATCAAGGCAAATTGCCACTCTCATTCTTTGAGATGTCTGAATTACTAACCTTAATTGACCCATGGAGAATACAAAATGGAACATCTAGAGAATACACTTACTTCTCATAAGTACATAAATCCAATTCCAGAATTGATTTTTTTCTAATATCAGACGGCTTAATGAATGAAATAATAGAAACAGATATACTGGCAAAAAAAAAAAAAAATTCTGACCATAATCCCATTATATTAAAATTCAAAAAAGAAAAGAAAATGGGGTCATGGAGACTTAATGAATTTCTATTAACTAATGAGAAAACAGTCAGACAAGCAAAAGAATATTTGTAAAATTATTGTGTAGATAACTTAAATAAGGATACGGACATTCTGACAGTGTGGGAAGCATCAAAGGCAGTTATGAAGGGTTTCTTCATTCAGAAGAATGCAGAATGGAATAAAGTCAAAAAACAAAAATATGAATCTATAAATCAACAGATTCAAGCAAAAGAAATAGAACTGAGCAAAGACCTCACTAACAACAAACTATTAGAACAATTAAAATTATTGAGGAACCAATTAGAGGAATTAACAGCTGAACAAATGGGGGGGGGGAATCCAAAGACTAAAACAAAGAGAATTTGAAGGTGGAAATAAAGCCGGAAAATTATTAGCATATAAATTTTAAAAAGAACAAGAAAAAAAGATGATTTTGAAGATGAAAGATGGTAAAGCAACAACAACAAATTTAAAAAGGATTCAACAAATATTTACAAATTATTTCAACAACCTATATTGTGAAAGAGAACTCAGTAAGAATTGGGGAAAAATTGTGATAACTACCTGCGAAATCATGGTCTAAATAAAAAAAAAAATCAACAGAAAGAAATGTTAAATTCTAACATTACAATGATGGAAATAATAGAGGGAATTAATGAGATGAAACAAGGGAAGGCCCCCGGCCCGGATGGGTTCATGGCAGCATATTATAAAAAAACTACAGGAGGAATTGTCTGAATTGATTTACATAACATTTAATGATATTAAAAATAATAATACCAGGTTCTTGGTCAAATGCTTTTATAACATTTATCCCCAACCTGAATAAAGATGTAACTGAACCACAAAATTTTAGGCCTATATCACTATTAAATTTAAATTATAAACTTTTTACATCGATATTGGCAAAACAACTAAGGAAAATATTACAGGATTTAATAAAAGATGATCAAAACATATTTTTACCTAATAGACATATGAGACAAAATTTAAGAATAATGATAGATTTAGTGAAATATTATGGAAAAAAATCCTAGTACAAAAGCAGCAATTCTCTTCCTTGATATAGAGAAGGCATTTGACTCAATTAATTGGAATTTCATGATTAAAATATTAGAAACCATGGATATGGGACAGAACTTCTTAAAATGGATTTCCGCTATATATCACAAACAATCAGCTCAAATTATAATTAATGGGGAATTGACATGTAACATTACAAAAGGCACAAGACAAAGATGCCCCTTATCCCCCTTATTATTTATCTTATGTATGGAGATACTTCTTAACAAAATTAGAAACAACAAAGAAATAAAAGGAACAAAGATAAGAAATATAGAATATATACTGAGGGCATATGCAGATGATTTGGCATTAATAGTAGAGGAACCAAATGAAAATATACATAAAGTGATGAGCAAGATTGAAGAATTTGGAAAATATGCAGGTTTAAACGTAAATAAAACAAAATCCAATTTTCTAGCAATAATATATCGAAAAAAGAATCCGAAAAAATACAAACAGATACAGGTTGTTTATTTTGTACAAAAGCAAAATATTTAGGAATAACATTATCAAGGAAATATTCAGAAATTTTTGACAACAATTATACGGTGGTATGGAAAAAATAAGGGAAGATTTACAAACATGGAAAACACTAAATTTGTCTTTGATGGGAAGGTTTGCTGCAATCAAAATGTCCATATTACCCAAACTAACCTTTTTATATCAAAATATCCCAATTATTCAAAATGACAGGATATTTAAACCATGGGAAACGGAACTTTCTAAATTCATATTGGGGGGGGGAGCCAAGAATAAAATGGAAAGTGATGAAAGATTCAAAAGATAGAGGTGGATTTGGCATTCCCGATTTAAAACTGTATTATTATGCATGTGCTTTTATTTGGATCATAGATTGGATAATACTCACAGATAAAAAATTATTAAACTTGGAGGGGTTCAATAAAATATTCGGTTGGCATGGGTATTTATGGTATAAAAGAACAATCGTCAATAAAGAATTTGAAAATCATGCAATTAGAAAATCACTATTATTAGTATGGAACAAAGTTAAAAACAAATTCTACAGACAAATCCCAACCTGGGTTTCCCCACATGAGGCATGGAAAATAGAGATAGTGTCATATACAGGAATTCCACTAAGATATGCGGAATTACTTAATTGGGATGACCAAATACCAAAAATAAGAACTGTAGCAGAATTAGAAGAAAAGAACTATAACTGTTCTTGGTTCCCATATAGACAGCTTAAAGAAAGATTTAAGATAGATATAAGGACTGAAGATATCACAAATTCTGAAAATGAACTAGATAAAATCATTTTTAAATTAAACAAATCCAAAATATCAAAGCTATATTCATTATTTTTAGAAAGAGAATTAGAAGATGAAATGGTAAAAGAATCTACAATAAAATGGGCAAGAAATATAGGGTATCCTATAAAATTAGAAAGCTGGGAAAGATTGTGGCATCACGATATCAAATTTACTGCATCCATGGATATAAAGGAAAACATACTTAAAATGACACACCGTTGGTATCTCTTACCAAGCTAATTAGCTAAAATGAAGAAAAAAGGAAAAGGGAACTGCTGGAAATGTAATAAAAGGATTGGATCTCTTTACCATATGTGGTGGACTTGCAAAAAAGCAAATAAGTTTTGGAGGAAAGTACATAATATCACTCAAAAAATACTAGACACACAAATTACGTTCAAACCAGAAATCTTTTTATTAAACATATTGGAGGGTCAAGAAGAAAGGAAGCATTTAAAATCTTATCATATCTGATTACAGCTGCTAGAATATCATTTGCAAAAAAGTGGAAAAATAAAGAAGCTCCTTCGATAGATGATTGGTTAAAAAAATCTTTAGAAATGTTAGAAATGGACAGGTTAACTAATATTATAAGAGGGAATTGGGTCGAGAAAACAAATAAAGATTGGGAAACTTTCATAAACTTCTGTAAAAACAACTGGTCGTAAATTAAGACATTTCAATCACAAAAATCAAGTAATATGGTATAAAGATCAGGGAAATCGAACTATAAATAACAAAAACAATATCATCTATGTTCTGAAATTTATTGCAGTATATATGAAGTATCAGAGATATATATTAAGATTATGGTCATATTAATCACTATCAGTAGTATAGACAGTTTACCCTGAAACGACAAGATAAAGATATGAGAAGAATGATATAAGATTACTTAATGTATAATTCCACACATCTACCACAGAATGAAGGTCTCGTATTAGATAATTTTGGTTAAAAAACAACAAATGCAACAGAACAAAATCATGCAATGGCCACTGATTAAAAACCATATACAATGGAAAACTGTATACTTATTTAAACACAGGTCGGATAAATTGCAAACAGCAGAAAAAGAAATCTGCTTGAGGTAAAGAAAAGCAATAAAGAAATGGCTCAACTGATTGCCAAATGAAATAAAGCTGTTATAGTAGGGGTATGGGGGGGGGGGGTTACTTTTTCTTTTTCTTTTCTTTTTTTCCCTTTTTTTGAATAAAGGTAAAAACAATATTTGTGTTGTAGAAAGAAAGTTCAGCAAGCAGACTGAATTTTTTTGCTATAATATGAATTAATAACATGATTGAGACTGTAAAATAATGTAATATGTAATCTTAACAACAACAAAAAACCAATTTCTTCCTCCATTTCTATTTTTGATAATGTTTTATACAATAATCCTATAATTTTGAGTTTATCTCCTTAAATTAGTTCCCCTAGCTTCGAATCTTCCCCTTCTTCCTCTAATCTTTGATTTCTCCTATCCAACCTATAACTCTCACAGAGCTGTCTGTATGCAAACCAATTGCAATTAAATCATTTCTATTGCAATTCATCTTGTGTCCTCATTTTTTGTTCTTCTTCTAGTACAAAGTACTGTATGTCTTCTCCTGACTATACAAATACCTCCACACCTCTGTTACTCATAACTCTTCCACCATTCTAAAAAAGGATCTGGGAAGTTTGTCCTGTTTTTCTTTAATTCTTTTATCCGCTATCCTATCCATCCTTGGTTCCAGAACTCAATTAAAATTGCCCATTATTATCACATTATCATATTCTGACTCTATTATTCTATCTTGTACCTCCTTATAGAAGACACTTTTATTTTCTTGAGGACTATACAATCCCACTAATAATATCCCCTCCCCACTGCCATTCTATCTCTATACCAACAATATGTCTTTTGTTATCTGTAAATTTCCCTCTTGGACAGAGACAATCTTTAATATGCATAATAACCCCTTTCTTACTTTTATTAATTGAGGTCACAATTTCTTTGCCCAATTTTTTTATTTCTAATCAATCTTCTATCCTTTGGCTTTATACGTGATAACAAACTGCCCCAAAATTTTGCTTTTCTAAATACAAAAAAAACACTTCTTCCACTTTTGTGGAGAGTTTAAACCTTTCATGTTCCAAGATAATAACTTTACCCCTTGCTCAACTATCCCTAACTATGTTGAAATAACTGAGAGAAAGATAATGATACTTACCATGTACTAAATACTACTAAATATAACACAGTCACCTCTTATCCTCACAAAAACTATATGTTTCTTTCACCAGAGAAACTCTATATTAATTCTACTTTGTACTCTTTAGTTGATCTTTGTCTTCTGATCTTTCACTCTCTTCTTTTTACTCTTTCTTCTTCCTCTGTTTCTTCTTTCCCTTTTCCTTCCTTCTTCTTCAGACTCTCTCCCAACTTCTTCACTCTTGTTCTGTATTTCCTCCCTTTGTAACTCTTGACTCTTCCCATTCTCTCTTTCCTCTCCCTTCCTTTGTTTTACTTCAAGTCCTTTTTCAAGTTGCTCCAGAATTTTCTTGCTTTTTCAACTGAATCTAATTTATATCTTTTTTTGCTTCCAGTTTACTGTGAGTCCTTCTACTTCTTCCCACCTGTATGGGATTCCGTAGATCTTTAGTTGTTCTGTTAGGAAACTACATTCCTCCCTCATATTCAATATTTTGCCTGGGATATCCCAGAATATCTGGATCTCCTCCCCTTCAATGATTAGTTTTTCTTTATAGTTCTTTTGTAGAATCAAATCCCTCATTTGTCTTTGGACAAAATCTTCAGGTTTGTGTATGCAGATCATGGAACGCGATTCATAATCTATCAATATAAATATCACTTCAGATCTGATCTAAACTGATGAAATATCTCAGTGACCTGTCAGCTGGTCTATTATAAAGAACAAATGCAATGGCTCATATTCCAGTATTGCAGTTATGGATTCGTTGTTAGCACTGGGGTACAATTGTGTCCACACACAGAAGATTGCAAACCAGGAAGACAAACACCACTGTTGAGTCTGGAAGTAGTTCACAGCTGCTGAGGTTCTTCTGAAAAGGCTTTTAATCATAGTTGCAGCAAATATTTACAATCATAATACAGTCTGGGAATGCTCCTGGATCTGTCCCTCCAAATGTCAGCTCAGATAGATGCAACTATGAGGAGTGCCTGTTATCAGCTTCAGCTGATATGCCAACTGCACCACTTCCTAAAATCAGAGGACTTAAAGATAGTAGTGCAAGCACTGGTAACCTCAAGGCTGGACTTCTGCAATGTTCTCTACATTGGGCTAATCACATCAAACCTATTGTAAAATCACTGCACTGGCTGCCAATTAGTTTCCAAGCAAAGTACAAAGTGTTGGTTATTACTTTTTAAGCCCTACATGGTTTGAGTCCAGGTTACCTACAGGTTACCTTCTCCCACACAATCCATGCTGTACACACAGGTCCCCTGGGAAATGGTTGCTCCAACCAGCCAAGACTAGACTGACAATGGTTTCCCAGAGGACCTTTTCATCTGCTGCCCCAGACTGTGGAATGACCTTCCAGAAGAGATATGATAGCTGAAAATGCTGACTGCTTTTAAAACAGCATTAAAGGCATATTTCTTCCAGCAGGCCTACCCAGTCAGTTTTAAATCATGACTTTTTAATCATATATGTATTCTGAGTGTATTTTAATGATTTTATAGTGTTGTATTTTAACTGTGGGTTTATGTGTTTTTTAACTGTATTTTATATTTTAATATGTTGTACCTTGCCTCAAACCCTGAGGAGAGGCGGGGGGCATAAA
>NC_056522.1:299267082-299281439 GCF_019175285.1 Sceloporus undulatus | reverse complement strand
ATCATCATCATCATCATCATCATCATCATCATCATCATCATCATCATCATCATATCTACCTAAACAATTGTGGACCACTGTTATTAAATTGATATAGAAATGATATAGGGAATAAAGGTGGGCCCAGCTAAGACACCTGTACAATTTCAGCCAAATAGGTACAGCAGTTTCTGTGAAAGGGGTTTATTCTAATTTATGGACTAATTTATTTCCCTTACCTCTCCTCTTTTTTTCTGGAAATTTGTGTCAACCTAAATTATGTAGATACTCTTAGGCAAGGAACTTAACAAATTTCAAATTAGTTCCAGGGTTTAGGGAGTTATGGGAATAAAAAACTGTTTAAAGCTCTTTGTGGTTTGTTTTCTGCTCAGCTGGCACTAAAGTCTCTGAAAAAAGAATGAGATAAGGTGGATGATTGATGTGAAACAAACAGCGGAAGAGACAGAAGGCATTGAATATCCAGTGTTTTCCAAGTAAGCATCCATTGCTGTTCCTTCCTAGTCCAAGATACCCCCCCTCCATATATATTCATGTCTCATATTCTAGAAGAAGCAAATAGCAAGAGCACTGAATGATGAAAAATCCCTCAATACATTACTTTAAGAACCCTGGCCCAAAGTACTGGGACAACCCTAATAAAAAGGTTTCCAATGATTAGCAGCTAGATCTTTCAATCACAAAAGTACAGGCGACCCTCCCCCATTTTCTGCCCCATATTCCTATCCTGGCATTTTTTCTTAGAGGGAAAACTTGGTGAGAAATTTATCAGATTTTGCAAGCAAACTGGCCAATTTTCTGTGTTAGGCATATGGAGCATCACACAGGTTTATGATGCCCTACAGGGTGCTACAAGGGCCGAAGAGGGAGAGAGACATGGAGAAAAACAACTGGGATGGTGCATCAGACCTACCTTTACACTTTCATCTTTGACCTTCCTTATTAAATGTTCCAATTCCTGAATGTCTTCTACTAATATTATGGTGTCATCCGCATATCATAGGTTGTTAATGTTGCTTCCTCCTATCTTCACTCCTCCTTTTTCTGATTCTAATTTTGCTTTTCTTACTACGTTTTCAGCATATAAATTAAACAAGTAGGGTGATAGGATGTGGCCTTGCCTGACCCCTTTGCCTATTGGGAACCACTGTGTTTCCCCAAATTCTGTTCTGATTGTGGCTTTCTGTTCTGGATACAGATTCCTCATCAGGACTATCAGATGTAGTGGCACCTCCATGTCTTGAGTGTGCTCCATAGCTTTTTGTGATCTATACAATAAAATGCTTTGTTGTAGTCTATGAAACACATGCTGATTCTTTTTTTTTTAAATTCTTTGTTGCACTCCATTATGGCTCCTCATTTGAAATGTCAATCATTCCCTCATCTTTTTTGTGTAAATATTCTGTGTATTGTCTCCAGCATCTTTTTATTTCTTCTTATTCCTGGATTATGTTTTTTTTTATTATTTTATTTTATTTATTTATTTTTGTCCACGGAGCATCCATGCCCTTGGTTTGAACTTGGTTTAATTTCTTGGATTTTTTGATAGAGATCTCTCTTCTTCCATTTTTGTTGTTTTCTTCTATTTCTTTTCAGTAGTTATTGGCATATTTCTCCCTATCCCTGCATGTCAAACGTTGGACAGTTGTGTTCATACTTCTGATTTTGTTCCTATCTCCCTTTGGTTCTGCTTTGCTTTTTTCTTTTATTGCACGAAATGTTTCATCTGTCATCCATTGTTTCTAATTTCTCTTTTTGGCCACTGTTAGTATTTTCTTGCATTCATCCTTAATTATGTCTTTAACATCTGTCCACAGTTCTTCAGGTTCCTTGACGATTATACTTAGAAATTCAAATCTGTTTCTTACATTTTCATTGAATTCATCTGAAATGTTATTCAGGTCATATTTTTGTATAATGAAGGTTTTTACTTTCTTCTTCAGCTTAACTCTGATTTTTGTTATGAGCAGTCCATTGTCTGTGCCACAATCAGCTCCTGGTCGGGTTTTGACCACAAGGATAAAACTTCGTCTATTTCCAATTATGTAGTGTTTCTGGTTTTTGTGTTTGTGATGTCCAGGTGTGTAATCTCCTATCTGGTTCTATGAAGCAGGTATTTGCAATGAATAGATTATTTGACTTACTGAATTATATCAGATCCTCTCCAGCTTTATTTCTTGCTCCTAATACAAATCTTCCTACTATTTTTCATTCTTCTTTGTTGCCAACTTTAGCAGTCAAGTCTCCAATGAATAGTTTGAAATCTTGTGATGGTATGTTGTCAATTTCTTCCTGGACTGCATCATAGAATCTCTCAGCTTCCTCTTCATCTGCATGTGTAGTTGGTGCTTCTTACCTGGATTATTGTGATGTTTATAGATTTATCTCAAAGCCTTATTGATAATATATGGTCTGACTATGAGTTGTATCCTTTGAGTGCTCTAGCTATATCTTTCCTTAGTATGAAAGCCACCCAGTCTACAGTCGGTTCTATACATCATCCTTTTTGCAACAGCGGTCCAAGCTTCCTGTCCATTCTAATTCAAAATGTGGATCATTACCCTGAAAGATACACAAAGAGAGAGGATCAATAACTGGTGTGTGCTTAAGTAAGCTGAAGTGAAAATTTGTCTCAAACAGTTTTTATCATGAAGCATCAAACAGTCCCTTGATAAAGAACTTCCTCAAGATGTGTTGCGAATCACATCTATTTTGCATTCTTCCTTGTCTCTTTGTCTATTAATTGTTAAGATGTAAATGGCTTAAGACAAAGATACTGCATCTAAAGTAGACATGCCCAGTGATTAAGATCTACTGGAGTGGCCGTCCTTCACATTGTAATGACAGCAGGAGCAAATGCCTGGGACAAAGAAGAGAGCAGCCACTTGAAGGCTGCCTCTACACTGCAGAATTAATGCAGTTCAACACTCCTTTAATTGCCATGGCCCCGTGCTACAAAATTCTGGGATTTATAACTACAAGTCCCAGAAACCTGTAGCATGGAGCCATGGCAATTAAAGATATTGTTTAAGGTATTTAGCCTTCTCTGTCAGAGAGCTCTGGTACCACAAGAACCTACAAATCCCAGACTATCATATGGAGCTATGGCAGTTAAAGTGGTGTCAAGGTGCATTAATTCTGCAGTGTGGAAGCAGCCCTTTCTGAAATTCCCTACCTTGTTATGGGATGGGGGTTCTTCTTTGCTAATTTTTGATTACCTCTTAACCTTATGTTGTGGACCCCCCCCCTTCCTTAGCCATTGTTTGGTCTGTTCTAATGCTCATTTTTACATCTCCTGCAATATGAGCATGAGGATTATGTTTTAATGGGTGTGTGTATTTAATGAACTTTTTTTTTAAAAAAAAAATCTGCCCTCTCTTTGCCAGTGTTTTGTTATTGCTGTGTGCTTTCAAGTTGTTTCCAACTTATGGCAAGCCTAAGGCAAAGCTATCGTGGGAGTTTTCTTGGCAAGATTTGTTCAGAGGGGGTCTGAGAGAGTACGATTTCCCCAAGGCCTCCCCAGTAGGTTTCCATGGCTGAGCTTAAGCCACTGTACCAGACTGGCTCTTGCCAGTTTTTAGCCTCATATATTTGTTTTGTGTGTGTGTGTGTGTGTGTGTGTGTGTGTGTGTTATTTGTTATAAAGCACCTTAAATTGTTTGTAGTAGCCTTGAAATGAGTTGTACATCTTCAAAATAAATGGAAACAAGGCTCACTAATATTTTAAATAAATAAATAATCTTCCATTCAGTTTCATGGAACCATGAAACAATAAATAAATAACTGTTCCTCAGATATTCATAATTATTGGATCCAGTAGAAATTCCTTAGTTCCACTTGCATTATATTATTTTTCTCTGTACCATCCTCTGCTAATGTTGATAAGCTAAAAGGTTACACTATTTGATTCTGCCCAGAGCAACTGTAATACAGTGTGATTATGGTTGCTGGAATCATGCAGCCAACAGAAAACCGGAATAACTATCCACTTTCATCTTGTGTGTCATTATACCTAAATGCTAAGCACTCTCCTTGAATCACAGGCCTTGAGTCTGAATGAGAGCCTGATTAGCATATAATATTTTATGTCTAAGGTTCTGAAGAGGTAGAGCAAAAATCTTGGTACAAACACAGGTCAAATTTAATCAGTTTTAAGTCCCATTGATTTAACTGGGAGGGTATTAAGTACACTCTTTTTATTTATAGAATATTACCATTGGGGGAAAAATACTGTAAAGGGTAGTCAAAATGTTTCTCCACAGGGATGCCTTTAACTAGCTTATTAATAACCATTCCTCACCACATGAATAAGAGGAATCACATACATGATTTTTTCTGTCTTCAGGAAAAAAAATCAAAATCAAATTGTATATGCTCCTCAGAAGACTTTCTCCTTTCTTAGAAGAATACTATACTATTCTAGATGCTGATCTGCTCCACAACAACCTTCTGAGAAATTTCAGTCTTTTTTTTTTAAGGCCACACACTGATTTCCATTTAAAAGCGTCCTTGGAATGTGCTTTCTCCACTGACTTTCTACATTGAAGTCAACATTAAAAGTTTAACAGCAAACTCTCACCTATTCTGCTGTCATTTGAACAACCCACCTTGAGCATCATTCCTTTTTGTTCTGGTTGGAGAGACAGAAAAAAACACCTGCTAGAAATTACCTAACATATATTGTATACTATGCATAGTATATGTATCGTATACTATGCCTTGTATACTATCTTTTGGTTCTGTTTTTTTTTTTAATTCACACTTCCTAGTAATTACTTTATCCCAAAACAATTTGTACATAAATTAAGTGTACAAGCCTGAAAAGAAAAAGGATAGTTAACCATGGATATTGATTAGACCAAAATAGTTCCAAAACACTCACCTGGACAATATGTTTGTTAGGATCAATTAAACCATCACAAAGCACTGAGAGAGCTTTCAGTTTCTTCAAAAACCTTCATCGTGAATTGTCAGGTTTAACAAGATCATCCTCTGTTAGGTACTAATATTTAAAATGGTACCACATGCTTTTGATAGCAGCCCATTTCCTCTTTCAAATGAACATATTCAGAAGAACCATATCCCCATGATACTGTTGATATTTATAATGTATTCTCTGGTGGAGAGGATCAGAGAGAGAAAATGAAACTTGCCAGTCAGTGGCTAGAGATAATTTGGCTGAGCCAGATATAGGCAACTGGCAGGGTTTAAGGGAGCACACCGCCCACCTAGGGCATTTTGATGGGCTACTCCTGCTGCTTCAACCTCCTGAGAGTGATTCATTTTTCACAAATAGCCTCCAATACCTCCAGTGAGTGTGGAGGGTAATGTCATCATGTTGTTGTTGTTGTTTTGCCCTTTCTTGGCTTAGAATCTAGATAGATAGATAGATTCCATGAGAGGATTTTTTTTTTTCAAACAAGAGGTCACCCAGACGTAACCTTCTGGGTAATCTCCTGTCAGAAAGAAAAGGTCCCCTACCTCTAGGGTTCATTTAGGGTCATTTATGGCCAAATTTTCCTTCCCCTACCTAATACAATTTTGGGCCCTGAGGTCCACATGTCATCATAAACCAAACTTGCCCTTGCTTCATATAAACCACTAGCCTATTAAGAGTACTAATGCAATATTGCTATCTAATGATGCTTGGTTATGTCCAGGCATGTTTTTGTTATTGTCATTTTCAGAGATGTTTCTACAGTCCGCCCTCCATATCCACAGATTTTTTTTATCTATGGATTCAAGCATTCACAGCTTGCTGACTCTCATGAAAATATTTTTTAAATATATACATTCCAAAAAGTAAACCTTGATTTTGCCATTTTATACATTTTACCATTTTACTATGCCATTTTACTTAATGAGACTTGAGCATCCATGGATTTTTGTTCCATGTGGGGTCCTAGAACGAAATCCCTGCAGATACCAAGGGCCTACTATATTAGGGAAATGGGATTTCTGGTAGGCATGCTTCCACATGGACAGGGAGCTGTGCTATATGTTGTTTAAAAGGACAGACCCATGTGAGACCTTGGAGAGAGGGGAACAGTTTGGAAACACTGTATTTTGGACTTAATTTTTCAGAACGCACTAGCCAGTGTGTCCATTTCCAGTAATGGTGAAAGTAAATATCCTGAGAGGATGAACAGTTAAGTCACCTCCCTCTCTCCTAGAAGGATCTGAGAGTTCTACATATTATTCATACTAGCATATTTCACCCCCCCCCCCCCCCACACACACTTTCCAAGTTGTCAACACACATATATCATTCCTTCCAAACAGTTATATAAGAGACTGGTATATGAATAAGTGAAATAATTACATACAAGATCCATGAAAAATAAAAGGAAGGTAAACCACCAGTTGCTCACGCAAAAGGATCAAAGTATGAATGGCAGTCAGATGAAAAGCTTTTGTGTGTTCTTTGTACAGAAAAATTCCCTTCGCTTTATCTTATACAAGAACTTTCAAAAGATCTTCTGTCTGTTCAAAAGAAAGACTAATGAATAGACTACATGAGGCCATTGTGATGGGAAAGGGGGCTGCAGATCTTTTGGTAAATTCTTCAGGTATACTGCCATGACATCTTTCATTTCAGAGTACACTTTGGTGGCTCTTTTTGAAGCTTCTGGAAGCCTTTATCTCTTGATATTTTTAGTTACATAGATTAGGCCATTTGCTGATAGATGCTATTGTAAATGGAACAATAATAATAGAATCTGGTAGTTATATCGTGCATTAAAGTTCCAAGTCCCTGCAGAAAACTTTACTTAATTAAATCTAACAGCAGCATGGTAAATGTTTATAGTTGCATTCTTTTTCCTCAAAAGGAAAAACTGAAGTATACCAAAAAGGAAAAAAAAAATGGTTTAAGCTACTGTGTGTGTGTCGCGGGCCCCAGGCTACACCAGTAGTTGAGGATGGCCCATGCAGATCCATGACAGAAAGTCATAGACACCAACAGATTCTCAATGCTTCTTTAATGTAACTTTTAACAAGCCCAAATGGGGAAACAACAAACACGAGCTGGTTACTCCACCACCCTTATAACTAGCGTCAGAGCTCCACTTCCGGGCTGGCACCTGCTGCTCCAAGCCCCATTTCTCTCCCTAGCCTCTGCTTACAGACTCACTCCATTGGCCAACACCGACCCCGTATGTCCCAGAGAAGTTGGGGACCAGGGTTAATCACGGGGCAGGCTTGATACAGACCTGCGTCTTCGTCCAGGGATAAGGGGTGGACCCGGGAGGCAAAGAAACCCTCTACCAGGTTTTCCCAGTCACTTCCCTGACTGCATGCCTCTCTGAGCCCTCAGAAGTACTGGCGGATTACTTTAGCCGCCCAGGCATCCCATACTCGGGCCCCTATCTCCTCCTCATAGCCTGTCTCTCCCTCCTCTCTCAGTGTCCACTTCCTCTCTCCCTCTCCCTCCTGGTTCTCCTTCTCTGCCCCTTTTGTACCCCCTGGGACCACCTTCTCCCTGTCCCCCGCCCCAGTCCCAGCTGTTTCTCCTTGAGCCAGTTCCGGACTGTCCTCTTTGGCTTCACTAGGGTCCTCCTGCACGTCGGCTTCAGGTGCGGGACCCAAACCCGACTCCTCCACTTCTTCCACCCTCTGACAGTGTGATAATTGAGGAGCTTGGCGCACAGTAAAATAAAGTGACTTACCACTCCCAAATTCAAGCCAAATTCAGGCTACCCCCTGGTTTTATTGCATAGCTTTTGCCCCCAAAACTGCCATCTGGGTACAGCCCAGCTCCAATACTCATCCCTGAACTCACTTTGGTGGCCATTTTTTAAAGTCAGGAGCTTTCTGACTTTGAAAAATGGCCGCTTAAGTGAATTCAGGGACCAGTATTGCAACCAGGCTGTGCCCGGATGGTGGTTTTGAGGGCAAAATCCATGTGATAAAACCAGGTAGCAACCTTAATTTGGCTTGAATTTGGGAGTGGTAAGTTGCTTTATTTTGCTGTGTGCTAAGATTCTCAGTTACAGGCTAAGGAAAAGGATACAGACTAAAAGCAAGAGTCCAGGATCATTTCCCCCCATGTACAGACCCCTGTATCCTCTTCTGGCACATATCTTCCTCCCCTGGCATCCCTTTCTTGACTCTTGAACCCAAATTCTAAAATAATATGATTCGATGAGAGCATGTTGATCTGGGGAGAGCAGTTTCCTTGGGTAGCTATGGTGCCTTGCAGAAGTATTCACTCACACTTGTGACTTTTCCACATTTTGGCTTCGTTTATGGTGCAGAATTAATGCAGTTCGACACCGCTTTAACTGCCATGGCTCAGTACTATAGAATTCTGGGATTTTTAGTTTTGTGAAATATTTAGCCTTCTCTGTTAGAGAGCACTGGTGCCATAACAAACTGCAGATCCCAGGATTCCATAGGATGGAGCTGGCATAGTTAATGCAGTATCAAGCTGCATTAATTATGTAGTGTGGAAACAGTCTTTGTTGTTTCATAGCCTGGAACTGAAATAAGTTTAGTTGGCATTGTTACCACTTGATGTACATAAGATATTCACTACTGTGAAGGTGCCAGATATTTTTTATTGTGGCACAAATGTTAGGTAAACAAAATGTAAAATTGTGTTACTTTAGCTGTGTGTTTTGGGTCATTGTCCTTATGGAAGATAAGCCTCCACTTCTGTCCTAGGTCCCTTGCAAACTGAAACAAGGAGGTATGCTGTTTAAATGATGCATGCATCCTAAGAATCCGGAAGCTGCACCAAAGCTGCACTCCAGTGCTTAGGAATGGAGTGTGGCTTTGGCGCGACCTCCAGACTCTTAGGACCCATGCATCATTTAAATAGCATACCTCCAAAGAGATCCGAAGCAGCTTTATTTTGGCAGTCTGTAACAGGCCAATAATACTGCTACAAAAAACATGTTCCCTCTTGCACACAAAAATTGGAATCCCATGACTTCATTCAAGGTACTAGGAGACCTATTTTCTGCCCCTTGATAAAGCAGCTCCTTTTCTCTCTACTTCATCTCTACCTTTCTAAACTAAAACTTTGCAAGGACTGTCCCTGTGTCAAGGATTTCACACCCACTGAGCCAAATTAATTAATCCATGAAAGGTACTTGAAAAGGGCCACATTTAGCATATTAGTGTTATTGTGGGTTGGAACCTATGCACCTAACTATATGGCTGTTACTACAGTTACATAAAACAAAGAGACAAGAAACACTTGAATGACTGCCAAGGAAAGCATTCATATTTTGTGTGTCTTTCCACCTGTCAGTCAATCATATTAATTGAGTGATCTCCTCATATAAATAGGGACTGAATCTCAAATGACAGATTAAAATAATATTGCTTCCAAAGAACACATAATCCCACTCAATATTTTATAAAACCTTGACTTAGGTAATAAATTTGTTTGCCTTCCTTTCATAAGTGAAGATTTGTAAGGCTATAATGGCACTGGCTTTTTTCCTACTTTGCTTGGATGGCAATTGCTTCTCATATATTTCAATAATTACATGATCAATCTCCTAAATTATTATTATTATTTGAAAGCTTAAAACACACCACAATTCTTAAAGAACTACTACACTCCTGAGCATCTCTACCCTCCACCCTGCTACAGCTTATCATTATGAATACACACACACATCCCCAAGACTGCCTGCATTTGATTCTGCTCTCTGGAGTTGTTGCTGAGCACTGGATTTAAGCTTACAGGCAAGGTTAATAATGTATTTTTCTAAAGAGAGAAAGAGTGGGGGGAAAAGGTTCCTCAGGGTGACTGGCATGTACATGAAACACTGTTCTACCTATTGGTATTCATCTCCAAGTAAGCCTGACCTGTGCTTGACTTTCACAGAAATAACTTAGCCTATCAAGCAGTTTGCATGAGTGGTGCTCTTGATGTTTATAATTCCCTGGCTTGGTAACAAATGTGTGTAGTCTGTGATCATTGTTCCCACATTGTGTGGGCATGTTTTATCACCTGAGTAGCCTACTCTAGTTTAGATAATAAGGCAACATGAAGAAAAACCTTACCTTACCTTTTCCCACCCCAATCTCATGCCAATTAACAGGCTACAGAAAAAATAACAGCAGCACATGGAAATCTGTAGGCCTGAACAGCCTTGCATCATCCTTACTTTTCTATGATACTTGGAATATCAGTGTCACCAGCCCTACAGGACAGGTGTAAATAGAGTTAATGGTTCCACCTGTACTTTTGTTCTGTTTCTTGACCTTGTGGAAGTATGTATCCAGTACCACAAGAGCCATTGTAGCAAGCAGCAACAATTTGGGCAGTGCCAGACACAGCTGTCTTCCTAGCTACATATTGGCTGTGGGGATTCACTGGTCAGCCCCAAAGAAGGAAGGAGACTTAGGGCTGATACAGATCAGCTCGAAGGGGTGGCTTGATTGACCCTTTGAACGCCTGAGTGCCGCAATGCTGGCCACCTTGTGGTTGGGTGGGTGGCATGACTCCAGCTTGTGGGCAGTGTCGGGGTGTCCATTGTCCAAACATCACACACACACACACACACACACACCACTCCCAAACCGGTGTATTGTGCTGGTCTGCTTCACCTGTCACACTATTAATGGAGCTGTTCTATCTTCCCTTCATGTCCAAGAGCAAACAGAATAAGCCTTCACACACACACATACATACATATACAGAGAGCAGTTCCTAGCAGCCTCCATCGCACAACTAAATATTTTTGTGTGTTGGAAGAAGCAACCAAGCAGAAAAAGCAGCAAGATGTAGAATCTCAACTGTAATTCCCCCGGCACTTTGGGCTTGCTCAGGTGTTTTGAGAAACTGACACTCCCAATAGGCTCCTTGTATCTATAGTATTAATATTACTAGGGAGAAAGAAAGGAAGGAAGGAAGAAATCCATTTCAGTCCTGCAGACCTCCTGATTATCTCCTGTCACTGACAATACAAATATGGAAGACATAATAGGTTTGGGGAGGTAGGTCAATGGCTGGGAGTATCCAAATTCCAGAAATTCTGTTGTGTGCTTTGTTTCATATTTGCATGCTACTTGTTTCTGTGACAGTACAAGGACCCACCCTGACAACAACATATCAAAACCTAGCCCTAAAACCTTAGGAGTCTGCTGCCCTGGCAACCATGAGCCAATGATGGGAAAATTTACCCTAATGTCTGAAGTATATTGTACATAATTCAGCTCATATTTAAGTGAAAAGAACTATGTCTGGTTATTTCCATGCAGAAATGGGGGTTTGGAGGGGATTCAGTTTTTCCAAGCAGTTTTGTGAGCTTCACTTGCAGCCTGAAATCAGCCTACTGAGACAACCTTAAAGGCAAGGATGTGAAGGTGCCTCATACAGTGTGCCTTCTCATGCATAACCCTATCAATAATGCTACAAATATGGGATGAAATGTGGATAGGGGAGCTTTAAGCTTACACACAGAGTATGTTTTTTTCATAAGGAAATACATACTGCATGAATGTATTGTGAAAGTCCCCATGAGTACCCCTTTGTGGTTTCAAAATAATAGAAATTCATTAGCTTTTCCTTTGAATGGAATTTTTTTCCCCTTACACTCAAAAGTTGCCCCAATTTCATTAGGAGTCAGAGATGCATTCTGATAATATCTTATCTGTGGCACGGTACAGACTGCCCCAAAGGGGTGCCCTGCACTCACCCTTTTTTCCCACTGGATTGGGGCCAGGGCAGCCTCATCCACAGCCTTGCAGCCCCAATCTGGTATTTTTCCAGGCCAAAGATAAGCAGCAAAATGCCACTTCTCTGTGTCCTAGAAAAGGGGTGTCCATGGCCCCTGGACACCCCAGGAGCTATGAGGAGAAAAGGCTGGCCCTTTTTTTCCTCAGGATCATTCCCGTGGCTGTGTGGTTGCCACGGAAATGATCCAGTCCCAAAAAGGAGCTCTATTTCAAAGCTCCCTTCTGCACTGCAGCCAGGCCACCATAAACAGCCTGGGGCGGAACAGAGACGTCACGCCCATGCTGCACTGTTTGGATGTGGTGCGTGTGTGACATCATCATGGTGATGCCGGTGTTGCTGGGATGCCACCATGATGCTGCTTCCGGCATGTTTTAGCATTAGGGACTGTGCAGTTGGTGCACTATCCCTAACCCTAAAATCACCGCAACCATGCCCCTTTTTGCCTGTCTGTCTTGAGTCATAGTCTCTTTCACTGTAGAAAACATATCTATATTTTTGAGATGTCCATTATAATATAACCCAATTCATAGTTCTTTATGGGTTTTTCAGGCTATGTGGCTGTGTTCTGGAAGAATTTATTCTTGATGTTTCGCCTGCATCTGTGGCTGGCATCTTGCCACAGATGCAGGCGAAACATCAGGAATAAATTGTTCCAGGACATGGCCACATAGCCTGAAAAACCCACAAATAACTATGGATACTGTCTCTGAAAGCCTTCAACTTCACATATCAGAATTCCGTTCTTAACTTATCTATTGGGGGAGGGGGGAGTCCTAACATACCACTACCTTGGCTTCTGTTTGACCAGCTATAAATGGACCAATCACAATGGTTGAAACAGTTTGCAAAATTAAATCACATTTTAAATTTAACAGTGACAATATCTCTTCTGTATTGTAACCAGCACCTATAAAGTTTCCACAAAGCACCAGTGCTGGACATTCTTGGAGACGTCTTGCTGCTCAGCAGTTACTGCAGGGCCAAATTAATAATTTCTATGGGTTAACTAACCTCCCCCCGTGACTCTTATTGTAGAAAATCTCTGTCTTTTTACTGTCACGTGGCATACAATATTTCCTAAATTAAAATCAGGATACTGTGGCCAGCAACCTCAGAAAAAGATGGCAAAAAGTTGTTAATGAAAAAGACCATAGCAGCTAGGTCCCCTCTCCCTCTTGCTGAGTTAATTGAGTAGAAACTACTTTTGCACTTTGAACTCACTTTGTACCAATTGAAGTAAACCAGGATGAATGGAAAAAGTGGGAGGAAAAATTAGAAGCTCCGACATTTTAAAAGCAGCCAAAGTACTCTGAAATTTTAGATACGTTAGGGCAGATCTACAGATGGCAAATTGTTCAAATCTGTTCTTGAACTTAATTGCTTCTTCCACTGTACCCCCAGCTCTACAATATCCATGATATAGACAGAATGCCATATCACTCGCACATGACCAGTCTGAATACAGACCGTTTATATTCTTGGTCTTTTTAGGTTCACTTGCTTTGTATTTTCGATTATGGTGCATGCTGTATAGCTCAATTCCTCTTATCAGTTTTCCAGCATCATATTTCACAATGCTGGGAAGAAATGAGATTGAAGCTTGGCTTCTTTTTTTCATATCCAAGAACAGCTTGAAGATTCTATGATTTGATTCTTCAGGTTTATGATGCTCTGTGATCCACAGCTTTATTTTTCCAACAGCCTTAATGAGCTATCTAACCAGGCCCCAAATATTAGAAGAAAATGTGATAGTGAAAATGACCTTTGCAACCTAGGCTGGGATAATCATCATCACACAATATTGATTACAATTGGCCTGACATTATTGTGGAAAACAAAAGGAATAAACATCATTAAGCGTTGTTATCTCATGTTTTATGACACATACACATGATTACAAATGAAATTAAAGGACAGAGGTAACAAGAAGATATGGGATTTATTCTCTGGTTCAATTCTAGACCTATTCTAGATATCACTGAAATCTTAAAAGTAGCAAAATGATGCAAATATATCATGATTAAAATTCATTGTGTGTGCCCACATACTCACACACTATGACAATGGATTTGGTTATTTAAACATCCCATAGATAAAGTCACTGATAGAACACAGTTCAGAGGTAGATTCTTTCAATAACTGTATACAATACTGAAATTTCAAGTAAAAATTAAATGGCTTTTCTGAATAGTGTAGAGCCATGTAAAATAATATCTAATTCAGATCTTGGGTTGATCTTAGTCATTTCACTATAGTAATATGAATTATTGAAGAATATGCATTTAACTAACCTGGGTGTGGAGGTGTGTCAACTACTCCTGTATGGGATTACAATTCCCCTGAAAGACTGTGGAGCAATACAGACCGGCACTTTGTGCCGGCCTGTAGGTGGACCCATGGGTGCCATGGCTCCATCCCCTTTGCTCCATAATTCCATGCACCCTTGTAGATGGCACCAGACTGATTACTGGGACATCAGGAGAGATGATATTACACCAATATTAGAATCACTCCACAGGCTACCAACTAGTTTCCAGACAAGGTACAAAGTGATGGTTATTACTTTTTAAACTCAATATATAATCTGCCAACATACAATCTGGGGGACATTTACTCCAGCCATCCAGAACTAGGCTGGCAACTGTTGGTCTGAGGACTTTTT
>NC_056522.1:299229096-299265688 GCF_019175285.1 Sceloporus undulatus | reverse complement strand
CTTTTTCTTCAGCTGCCCTAGAGTGGGGAATCATAGAATCATAGGCCTGTTCAGACAGCCAAAATAAAGCTGCTTCGAGTCACCGTGGAGGTGGTGTTCAATGATGCATGCGTCCTAAGAGTCCAGGAGCCACACCAAAGCCACGCTCCCGTCCTTAGGGCTGGAGCGTGGCTTTGGTGTGACTTCTGGACTCTTAGGACATGCATCATTGAATCACCATACCTCCACTGTGACTCGAAGCAGCTTTATTTTGGCTGTCTGTAACAGGCCTAGAATATAGAATTGTAGAGTTGGAAGAGACCGCAAGGACCATCCGTCCAACCCCCTGCCATGCAGGAATCCAAATCAAAGCATCCCTGACAGATGGCCATCCCGCCTCTGTTTAAGACCTCCAAGGAAGGAGACTCTATCACCCTCCGAGGAGTGCATTCCACTGTCGAACAGCCCTTACTGTCAGGAAGTTCCTCCTAATGTTCAGGTGGATCTCTTTTCCGCAGTTGCATCCATTGTTCCGGGTCCTGTTCTCTGGAGCAGCAGAAAACAAGCTTGCTCCTTCCTCAATATGACATCCTTTCAAATATTTAAACAGGGCTATCATATCACCTCTTAACCTTCTTTTCTCCAGGCTAAACATCCCCAGCTCCTAGTCGTTCCTCATAGGGCATGGTTTCCAGACCCTTCACCATTTTTGTCGCCCTCCTTTGGACACGCTCCAGTTTTCAATGTCCTTTCTGAATTGTGGCGCCCAGAACTGGACACAATATTCTAGGTGGGGCCTGACCAAAGCAGAATACAGTGGCACTATTACTTCTCTTGATCTAGACACTATACTTTTATTGATGCAGCCTAAAATTGCATTGGCCTTTTTAGCTGCCACATCACACTGTTCACTCATGTTCAACTTGTGGTCTACTTGGACTCCCAGATCCTTTCACAGTAGTTTCATTCAGCCAGTTGTCCCCCTCCTATATCTGTGCATTTCATTTTCTGCCCTAAGTGCAGTACCTTACATTTCTCCATGCTGAATTCACTTTTGTTAGCTTTGCCCAGCTTTAGTCTCTTCAATCATTTTGAATGTTGATTCTGGAGTATTGATGCCTCCTAATTTGGTGTCAGCTGCAAATTTGTAAGTATGCTCCCAATTCTGTCATCAGGTCATTGATAAAGATGTTGAATAGACTGGGCCCAGGACAGAGCCCTGTGGACCCCATGGTCACTTCTCTCCAGGACGAAAGGAGCCATTGTTGAGCACCCTTTGGATTTGGACGCTCAACCAGTTACCAATCCATGTAACAGTTACCTTGTCGAGTCCACATTTTACAAGCTTCTTTGCAAGATGTCATGGGAAACCTTGTCAAGGCCTTAGTGAAATCAAGATTATAATCCACAGCATTCCCTTCATCTACCAAGCTGGTAATTTTATCAAAGAAAGGATTAGATTTGTCTGGCATGACTTGTTTCTCTGAAACCCATGTTGAGTTTTTGTGATTATGGAATTGCCATCTAGATGTTCACAGACTCTTGTTTAATTATCGGCTCCAGAATCTTTCTGGTATTGATGTCAGACTAACTGGACGATAATTGTTGGGATCCTCTTTTTTCCCCTTTTTGAAGAGGGGGACAACGTTTGCCCTCTCCAGTCGGCTGGGATCTCTCCTGTTTTCCAGGAGTTTTCAAGATTATTGCCAATTGCTCCGATATTACATTTGCCAGTTCTTTTAATACCCTTGGATGGAGTTCATCTGGCCCGGAGACTTATATTCATTAGATTAACAAGGTGTTCCTCATTATCTCTTAATTATTCTGTGCTGAAAATCCCCTATTCTGTCCTCTGCTCCATTATCCTCGGTTGAGCACCCTTTGCCTTTTCTGAGAAGACTGAGGCAAAGAAGGTGTTGGTAATTCTGACTTTTCTCTGTCCCCTCTAACATTTTGCCATCCTCTCGACGCCGGGCCCTACCATTTCCTTCTTCTTACTTTTGCTGCGGACATATCCAAAAAGCCCTTTTTGTTGTTCTTAACCTCTCTAGCAAGCCTGAGTTCATTCTGTGCTTTAGCTTTTCTGACTTTACCCCTACACATGCCTGCTATTTCTTTGAATTCCTTTTTTGTGATTTCTCCCTTTTTCCATTTCTTTACATGTTCCGTTTCAAACTTAGCTCGGTTGAAAGTTTTAGTCATCCATCCTGTTTCTGAGACACCTCCCGCTTTCTTCTCACTGGAACTGTTTGAAATTGTGCTTCAGTATCTCCCTTTGAGAAAGTCCCATCCGTCCTGAACTCCTTATCTTTTAGTATTTCTGACCATGGAATCACCCTCATACTTCTCTAAGTTTACTGAAATCCGCTCTCCTAAAATCTAGAATGTGTGTTTGACTTTGTCTGGTTTCTCCTTTCCACTGTATTACAAAATCCAGGAGAACATGGTCACTTCCACCTAATGATCCCACCACTTGCACCCCATTAACCAAGTCATCTTGTTGGTTAGGATCAGATCCAAATAGCTGTCCCCTTTTTGCCTTTTCCACCTTTTGGACAATGAATTGTCTTCAGGCAAGTGGGAATTTGCTAGACTTTGAGGATTTTGCTGAGTTTGACTTCCAGCAAATATCATAGTTGAAGTACCCATACTACTAACATCCTTCCTTTCTGACTGTGTGTCATCTGTTATCGAAAGATATCATCCAATTCCTCAGTCTGACTTGGGGGCTGTAGTAGACTCCCACCATAACATCCTTGTTGTTTCCTTCCCCTTTAATTTTTATCCAGATGCTCTCACCTGGCTTCCATGTGATGTCCTGGATCTCTTCACTGGTGTAAATATCTCTGACATATGTGCTATTCCTCTCCTTTCCTGTTTGGCCTATTTCTCTTAAAAGGTTATACCCCTCTATTTCCACATTCCAATCATGAGCTCATCCGTTTAGAAGGGAGTTAAAAACCTTCTTTTCGATCAGCATTCCCAAATAAGTTCCAGCTAGTCTTCTCCCCTTCGACGGCAATGGTAGCTGGCTGATAGGGTTTTAGTTTTGATTTTAATATGTTGTGTTGTATTTTTATAGTATTATAATCTATTTGATTCTTATTATTAAATTGTTTCACGCCCTGATCATTGGAAGGGCGGTATACAAATAAAAAATTTATTTATTATTATTTATCCCACCCGGTTTCAGTGATGCCTATAATATCATATTTGCTTTGTTGTACTAGGAGTTCGAGTTCATCTGCTTATTCCCATGCTCTGTGCATTAGTGTAGAGACATCGCAGACCATGGGTCCCTTTACTTGCTGCCTGTGCACAGTTTTTTGCCTCCCAGTTGGGTCCTTGCACTGTTTGCCTTGTTTCCTCTATGTCAGTTTGCTATTTTCGCCATCCCTTGCTTCCTTAATTTGTCTCCCTTCCCCTCGGAAAACAGTTTAAGCTCTCGATCAGTTCTGGGACGTTGGCAAAAACATTTCTTCCAACTTGCGTGAGAGCACCCGTCCTTTGCAAGAAGTCCCTCCTCATGGAACCGCAGCTCATGTTCGAGATCCAAATGATCTACTGGAATGATCTACTGGAAGAGATTCAACAGCTAAAGATGCTGTCTGAATTTAAAAGAGCATTGAAGAATCCAAATGATCTACTGGAATGATCTACTGGAAGAGATTCAACAGCTAAAGATGCTGTCTGAATTTAAAAGAGCATTAAAGACCAGTCTCTTCTGCCTGGCTTATTCAAATGATTTTAAAATTGTAAATTTTAAATAATGAATTTTAAATATGGATTGTTTTAATATGTGTACATGTTATGTGTCCTTTTAAATTAATGTATGTTTTGAATAATGTGCTTTTTATTGATGTTATTTGTCTGTTAATTGTTGTTGTTCCCTTCCCCCTCCTCCTTCACTGTATGCATGCATTACTTTGATAGTATTTTGTCCTATTTTATCCCCTCCATTCTAAAACTGTAACTCTGATTTGCCCTTACTCAGCCATGTTTAGTCTCCATGTCATTTCCTGAGTGGCCATAGTGGGTTTTTTTTTTAAAGGAAGGACATGCATGCATTGCTCTGTTAGCTTAAAAGCAATGTAAACATGTTTCCAGTCAGTGGTCACTGAAAATGGAAGGTGCCTTTTACACAAACATAAACATGAATCTATTGATTCATAAGCACACTCCCAAGATGATATGTAGTGCTTGCTCTGGCATGTGAATTACAAATGTTTTAAAAGGTCAGATTTTTGCCTAGTTCCTTGGACGGCACATATTTGATACACCAAAACACACAAAACTATGTTAGCCTGGAGTCCAAGCACAGGCTCAAAGCAGAAATGCGTTTGCAATGGCCCTGAGGACATGTGAAAGATTAGGTTTTTGTAGAGTTCTAACTCATCCCATAGTTTTGCAGACAATAACAGCAACTATTATAAGGATTCACCTCTCTTCTTCCGATTCTACTAAGGAATTACAGTGCAGTGGCAAGGTGATCTTTACTGTTGTAAGGTATTATAAGTCACTTTTTCTGACATTTCTTTGTTTAATGATTTTTAAAATTATTTGATGTGTTATTGATCAGAAGACAAAACCCACTGCTATCTAAATAGTTTACTTTGCAGGATACCTTGCTGTTAAAAAGGTCATATTTCCATAATGCATGTCCCATCCTTTGGACATACAATTTCTTGTACTATGAGGATTTTGGATCTAGGATATTCTTATATATGGCCTGATACAGACAGGCCAAAATAAAGCTGCTTCGAGTCACTTTGGAGGTATGGTGTTTAAATGATGCATGCCCCCTAAGAGTCCAGAAGCTGCACCAAAGCCTCACTCCAGTCCTAAGGCAGAGGACAAGCAAATGCTTGCCCCTCAAGGCTCCTCCAATGAAAATGAAATGAAAATGTGGAGGATGTCGAAACCATGTACTATTGCATTGTTGAGAGCGGGAATTTATTATACATGGGGACATCCCGTACTTCTGAAATTTCAGAAAGCAGGGAAAAGATACAGGATTGAATCACGTAAACAAAGATACCATTATTGAAACATCTTGGGATATATAAAGAAGAAGAAAGAACAACTGGAAAATGTAAAAAACCTGAAGGAAGTGAGAAGTAGATCAGGTTAGAAAGCTCAGAAGAGAAGAAGTACTGGAAGCATGTGGAGGAAGCAGATTTCTATAGATGAAAGGAGAATTTACTGCAATCAAGTTTAAAGTCAAATTTATTGCTTTATGAGCACTCGGGTGGTTGGCAGTTTCTTTGGGCCTTGGGTTGTTTTCGTCACCCCTCTCCACAAGGGTAGCTTTGGCAACCGGGAGACAGCAATGTGCTCTAGCAAGAAGAAGTGGAGAGATAAATGGAATATGGGGAGGGAGGGGCGAGGAAACAGGGGGAGAAGGGAAGGGATAAGGGTAGGACAAATTGGAGCCACTGGAGAAAGAAATAAATTGTATTATGTTAGATAAAGTGAAAATTTCAACTTTAAACACCAAAGGTTTTGGTTCAGTGATCAAACGAAGAAGGACTGAAGCTTTATTAAGGAAGGACGCAGCAGATATTATCTTTATTCAAGAGACATACCAATGAAAAGAGGGAGAAAATGAATTGAAACTGAACTGGGCAAAGAATTACGAGAAAACATTTAAAGTTCTAAATCAAAGGGTGTAGCAATAATAATTGCAAAAAATGTAATTTTGTAATAAATAAGGTAATAAAAGATGATGAAGGAAGCTGAGCTAAGGAGGAGCCTTGAAGGCAGTGTTTGCCTGTCTTCCTCCACCCATCCTTCTCCCTAGCAGAAGCCGAGCAATGGTGGAGCGTTGCAGTGCAGGTGATAGAGGAGCTTTTCAGGGCAAGCATTTCACCCTCCTCCTCCTCCACCACCACCATGTGGCCTCCTACTCAGGAGAAAGCCAAGCAGTGAAGGAGCCTTGAGGGCCAAACATTTGCCAGTCCTCCACCTCCTCCTACAACTGGCCTTCTCCTTGGGAGAAAACAGAGCCGTGGAGGAGCCTTGCAGGGTGAGTGTTCGCCTGTCCTTCTTTTCCTCCACTATCTGTCCTTCTCCTCAGGAGAAAGCCAAGTGGTGGAGGAATCTTGCAGTGTGAGTGTTCACCTTTCCTCCTCTGTATGGCCCTCTCCTCAGGGGGAGGTCAAATGGTGAGATAAGGAAGGTGAGATTTGGAGACCATTTTTGGGCAGTTTTGTTTGTTTGTTTGTTTGTTTGTCTGAGGTGCTAAGAATTAAGGGGCAGTTACTGAGAATCTCAAGTACTACCCTGGAAACCCCCCCCCCCCCCCCCCCCCCCCCCCCAAATTATTGATTTGGATTCAGGATAAAGATCGGTCTGGGCTTACAAAGTGAATGGAGGGGCCCACTCACAGTCATAACTTAAATGCATACCCAACTAACGGATTTTGAAGTTCTATTTAATGCAGACATAAAATTAAATAGACTAATGCAAACACAGAATAAATCAAACTTATACATATACATGAGCATGTCTAGAGGAGGATGACCAGAATGGTGAAGGGTCTGGAAACTATGCCCTATGAGGAGAGACTTAGCCAGCTAGGCATGTTTAGCTTCGAGAAGAGAAGGTTAAGAGGTGATATGATAGCCCTGTTGAAATATGTGAAGGGATGTCATATTGAGGCTGAAGCAAGCTTGTTTACTGCTGCTCCATAGAACAGGACCTGGAGCAATGGATTCAAACCACAGGAAAGAGCTGTTCAACAGTGGAACAGTCTCTTGGAGTGTGGTGAGTCTCCTTTGGAGGTTTTTAAACAGAGGCTGGATGGCCATCTATCGGGGGTGCTTTGATTGTGAGGTCCTGCATGGCAGGGGGTTGGACTGGATGGCCATTATGGTCTCTTCCAACTCTATGGTGGGTTACTGACCACCTGTTTGGGGCGTCCTGCACCCGCCCCTTTCCCCACTGTATTGGGGCCTCAGCTGCCAGAATGGCAGCCTCTGAGGCCCTGATCCACCGCTTTCCAGGCCGCAGGGAAGCGGCAAAAGGCCGCTTCCCCGCGGCCTGGAAAGGGGTGTCCTTGGGGCTTCAAGCCCCAAGGACATCCGACGGCAGCGGGGAGGAGGAGAAAGGGGCCGCTTGGCTCCTTTCTCCCTTGCGTCGCTGGTGCTGTTGTCTGAAGGCTGCGCCAGTGACGCAAACAGCAAAAGGAGCTCTGTTTCAGAGCTCCTTTTCGCGCCATGGAAAGGGTGCTCTATGCGCCCTTGTGCGGCGCGACAATGTCACGTCTGCGCTGCCTCGTTTGGAGGCGGTGCGTTTGTGACATCATCATGGCGGCCCCCATGTGGAGCGGGCGCTGCCATTTTGTACGTGCTGAGCACGTACTAAGGTTGGGGGTGTCCGGAAGGGACGCCCCTTTCTAACCCTAGTACGTGCTGAGCACATACTTTTAGGTGCGTCTGTAACGCTCCTATGATTCCATGATTCTATGATTCAGCATGGACACAAACTAGAAAAATCTCATATGACTATCCCATGTCTTGTTGCCATGTAGCTCTTTACATTGATCCATCTCACTGATATATACAATATATGGACTGCCAAGATGTTTAAATTTTTATGCTTTTTAATGTAAACCCTGGGGCTATTGCAAACAGTTTATGAACACACAGAGGATAAGATGCTGCTTCATCCATGTATTGTCTCCTGCCAGAGAACGATAATAGAAGAAAATCTTTATTAGACATGGAATCACCATGGTTTTCTTTCCATACATGTTCCATTCTTCAGTAATCAAGACAATAATTTTAATAATCAAGATTGTGTCAGCATCAATACTTGAGATCAGTGACATTAATCATAATGAAAATATCAGGCAAAGCTTCAGCAACTCTTTGTACTGTAGACAGTTTGAAGAGACAAGTTGTTGACAATGATTCATGGCTGCAAACTCAGAACCATCTGCTATTTCACAGAATTCTCCCAGCCAAGGTGAGAAGGTGAAGTGTAGCAGCTGTATCATCCTTGCTTTCTAAAGTATAGCTAAAACTGGCCACTCTAGTGAGCAGCAGCAACATTCTGTCTCCAAGAAGATTATGGACGGCAAAGTCCTCCATAGGTCCCCAGGATCAATGAGATTTCTGGCAGCAATTGGCCCGTGTCTTGTCAGGACTTGCTTGTTTTGTCTGAATAATGTGTAGTCCTTTTATTATTTCCTAGGCAATCCAGTATTTGGATTGTTCCAGGCAGGCAATCTCCTGGAAGGCCCCTCCAGAACACTCCCACCCAAGTCTCAGGACTTTACAATTGAGAGCATAAACCTCAAGTGTTTCACCCAAGGGAAGACTGAGGAGGTAATCAAGGTGTGACACCTGGCCTTAGCTGCACCCACATCAGGTTCCTGCCCCTTCTTGCCCCAGGTTCACGCTCAATAGATTTTAGGTCAATAAAAATGGCCCTTATTTAACCCAGCTCTTTGTGTCTAGTCTCATTACTTCATGGTAGATCATTAAGGAATATTTTACATACAAAAACATCACACACACATCTCAGCTGCAGTCTTATATGGAAGAGTCCTGAAATTCAGTCATTCCACACTAGTATTTCACTCAAGATTCTTGGCCTAGTTATATTCAGCAGGGCTTGCTTCTGAGTGAGAAATGAGCTGTAGTAAGGGGTTTACACTTTTCTTGCAGTTACTGGAGGTCAGGGTCATGGGTGGTAGATGAAGACCTGAGAGAACACATAAAGGAAGATAAATAGATCATTTATGTGAGCAAAGCATTTCTAAACATACAGAGTTAAGAGTATGATAGAAAAATTAAATTACAGTATAATGTGCCAAAGAACAGTGGGAAACTGCTATTCATGGTGGAACCTCATATTTATCAGAAATAATTAAAGTTCATTAAGTTCAGTTTTACAAAAGTTATGAGTCTTTTGAACTTATTGAACTGTCTAGCCCTACAGAACACTTAAACATTTAGAAGAAATAAGTGAGAGGCTACAAGCAGAGACTAAGAATAACAGCTTATATGAACATACTTCCCAGATCATGAAAGTACATATAGAAGCAAGACCTAGCTTGCTAGGGCCCATTCACACTGTGGAATTACAGTGCTATGAACCCACTTTAACTGACATGGTTGCACCCTGTGGAATCCTGGATGTGCCATTTAGGGGAGAATAATTAGAACTCTCAGACAGAGTGCTTCAGCACCTCAAAACAATATACATCCCAAGATTCCATAGGATGGCATTTAAGTGGGATAATGGTGCTATAATTCTGTAATGTGAATGTATTCATGGTAGTTTAGATTACTGTAATGTGTGTCAAGCCTTGAAATATGTGTGATTTTGGTGGGAACTTTGTCTCTTCTTTTCTGTCTTTTATTCCTTTTTCCCCACTGTTTATATTTTATTATATAATACAATGTAGCACATTGTTGCAAGCATCCTCATGGGTGTCTAGAAAGGAAATCATAGTTAGCAACTCTGTGGCAGTTACACTGCAGATATATTTCATTTCCAGTTGAGAATTAAAACTCTGATTTTGACATTTAGGTCTCTGAACTGTTTGAGAACAGAATAGTTTCCAAATGGCTATTATTTGGCTTCAGAGGCCCTGTTCTCTGACCCATAAAAGTACCCACTAGACTGGTACAAAGAACAAGATCTTCTTCAATATTAGTCCCAGACCTTTGCAATTCCTTTATCAGGAGGTGTTTGTGGCCCCCTTATTGATCATTTTTAAAATTTTAAACACACTTTTAATAGCTCAAACTTTTATTGACAGCTATATTTAGCTTCATATTTTAGTTGCTGCAATTCTGTTGTTTTACTGGCTATGTTTCTGATGTTTCATTGTTCGTTGTCTTCCAGTTATCAGTTGCTGCTAGCTTATTGTGGGTGTTTTGTAAAAAAAAAAAAAAAAAAAAAGACAACATCACAGAAAACCCTATGCACAGATACTTTATTTGTAGTTTCATAATAAAGTGAAAAACTCCTTTCTAGTTGGCCAAGAAAAGGAACCGAAGAGTTTTAGCAAACACACTTAATTCTTTTGCTTCCTTTTCTTGCTCCCATTACTTCCAAATATGTCACAGCAAAATCAAACAGAATTCAATCTCATCCCTTCCCATTTTTATTCTGTCAACAGTTGTTTTAACTTGGCCAAATGGGAGATTTCTTCTCCTGAAGGCTGTGACATCAACTTAGTCAAAGACTCTAACACTCCACTCTGTTTCTGCTTTGCTTAGGACTTAATCACATAGGGAAAATCATGCAATTGCATTTAAAGATTTTCACATACATCACACTTAAAGAGTCATTATCCTAGGAATAAAGAGGGAATAACCAGACAATAAACAGCAACAAAGGGTGGAGAGGGGAGGGAAAAAAGATAAAATAAATAAATAAATAAATAAATGGGTACAGCATCACAACACACTTTTTGTAAGAGTCAGACAGAACATAAACCTACCTTGTTAATGCTTTTGAAATGAAAACCACATCTACTAAAGATTTTTTATCTCTCTCTTTTTTTAAAAAAACCATTATTATTAATGCATTTATTTATTTAAATTTATATAAATAAAAACTATTAATTAGGGTAAAAAAAATCAACAACAAAATCATTCACATGATTTCCCCTGAATGATTTGTTGATGTTTGTTGCCAGTTTAGTTCTGGGATATTGACACTTAAATGTCAATATCATGTGAAATTCTTAATCACGACTGCATGCTTTTCACGGGTTAATCGCTGGTTAACCCCCCAATTTCCCTGTATGATAACGTACCTAGAGTCTTTAACTAAAGCCCGATACAGATGGGCAAAAGCACCGTGCTGGGGCCAATTTAAGGCCTCTGTAGGGTTGGGCATCCATATGCACCCAGCCCTAATAGCAGTACCCGTGTGCCATCTTACATGGCCCCACCCACACTGGGCACGCAACAATGATGCGTGGGCATCCATGCACTCAAATGGCACTCGCTGGTAGTGGCAGCATCAGGGCATGTGAGTGCCATTAGGGAGTACGTCAGTGCTGCGCAGTATGGTTGGCACGACGCCGACGAGAGGCAGAAATGGGCAGCATAGAGCCACTTGTCTGTATCCCCCATAAGTTGATGTCACAAGCCTTCAGGAGAAGTCCATTGCAAGTTGTACTATGAAAGCAAAGCAGTGTTGCTAGTTGGTGCTCTCTATGAATCATGTTATTTGACATGGAAACTAGCAACACTGCTTTGCTTTCATAGTACAGCTTGCAACTGACTTCCTATTTGTAACATTCTTTGGGGGGGATTCATTATGGGATATACACCCCCTATTGTATTACTCATTATCATCTCTTTATTATCCCTGAGCACTTTTTTCCTCTTCCCTTAATTCTGTGTGGTGCAATGTGCCCAAATACTTTTTGCTCCCTTTTGGCACTTTTAAATACCTATAATATCAATCCCTGTCATTCAGTACTGCAGTTACAGAGTCACAACCTACAGCTAAGGATCTGTAACTGCTCTGTATTCAGTAAGTCTATATAGGATCCATCTACACTGTAAAAATTAATGCAGCTTTAACTGCCATGGCTCCATCCTACAGAATCTGGGGTCTGTATTTTTGTGAGGCACCAACATTCTTTAGCAAAGAACCTTTGGTTAAAGACCTTGCAAAACTACAAACCCCAGGATTCTGTAGCATGGAGCTAAAATATTTAAAGAGTTATCAAATGGCATCATATCTACAGTGTACATGCACCCTAAGTCTTATTGCAAAACCACATAAATGCTCCTCAGTCCAGTTTAACAGCCAGTAGTTGGATCACACAAAGCAAGTCTGTTCAGCTGGAAATTGGGGCACAAGAAAGATGACATTTCTGTCCCCTTCCCACCAGTGTCAAGCTTGTGACAAGGATTTGTGCCAGGGGATCCTGCTTCTGATTATTGAAGCTTCACTCATATGTGGGAGGAAGCTGAAAACTTATTTCCCAGGCTGTGGATGTTAACGTTTGTTTTTTTGTTTTTGTTTCCTTTTTTGTTCCTATAGCTCCCCCAGCTGTCCACTTTCTGTGTGAGGAGTAACCTTATGGCATCTTACTCTGAGCTTTAATGGAAATGTTGGAGTTTTAATTGAAATGCTGGGAAGGCTGTTGGCTGCCACAAAAATGAATGTACAATGAAAAAAAGGACCATCACCCATGACATTTTCTCTGAAATTTTGTATTCCTTGAAATCATTTTTATAACAATTCCTTTTCTATAACATTGCATAAAAATAATTTTAAAATATAGAATAAATGTTTGGTACAACCATCACCATCACTGCTGTCAAAATCAGTGCTATGAAACAGAGAATCACTTCTCTCCTAACTTCCAAAACAAACAAACAAACAATCCACAAACCTCCCCAAAAGGATGATCATCTTCACACTGAAGTTGATGGAGAAGTTGAGATTCAGAGGGACATTTCAATTCAGAGTTACTCTAATGCCCTGTGTTTGGTTATTATGCTTCGGTTTCTCCATTAAAGGATACTTATTTACTGTTGGTTTCCTGGTCTGTAGGCATAATTCAGGTATGAGCCTGAACTTGAAAGGTGCTATCAAAGCCAGTGAAATTATTTTTGTTAAAAGGTTAATCACCCTGAATAGCTCCTGTAAAATCTGTGTTTAAATCTGGGATGGACTCACTACCCCACTGACATGGGATGCACCAGCCGCCACTGCTGCTGTGTGACCAGTTACAATTTGTTGTTGTATGTGTCATATTTATTTCTATCCTGCCCTTTCCCCAGTTTGAGACTCAAACCTGCTTACAACAAATTTAAAAACATATACAGTGGGCCCTCCCCTTATGCGGGGGATCCATTCCAGATCCCCCCATGTAAGGGGAAATCCACATATACTCACACCCCATTGGAAACAATGGGGCGCGTACTTGGGACTCAGTGAATTGGCCATTCTGTCTGTAACCTCATTTTTTTTCCCTTTTATGTATTCAACTCCCTTTTCAGAATTTCTTCAAGCAACTGTGCTTGGTTCAGAATTACTTTAAAACTCTCTCAGAATATTCCAAGAAAGTGCTAGAGGTCACTCCAGAGATTCCTGAGGGATAAAATGTTCTGTGCTCCAATCGTCCTGTCCACCAGCTTACACAATAACATAAGCAGAGTTTCATTACATTGGAATGAGTGCTCATCTAACCCAACATCACTTTTAAGCAATTGATATCTAGATATCTGGGGGAGCTTTCAGTCAACTGTTAAGAACCTTTCTGCATTGTGGGCTGCTTCACTGTAGCTCATTGTTATGCTAGAGAATCTGGATTTATACTATTATCATGTTACCAGAAGTTTCACACTTCACTTTCAGTCCCATTATTATAACAATTTCTTTCCCATACCAAGTGTCATTTGGGGTTCCTGCTTAATATTTTCTAGTACTCCCCACACACATTTTCCTGCCCCTCGGCCATATTTGGCTACAGTCCTGGAAGTTAATCATCATTTTTCTTTGTCCCATATTTCTCACACTCCTCCACACAAGCCTTTATCACACTTGAGCAATCATGCTTCTCATAGCCAAGAAAAGAAAGAATAAAAACATATAAGAGTGCAGCCATGTTCCACCATCCATAGAGGAGTGAGGGAAATGGAGAGATCCAAGGGGGAAGAAGAAAGGCATATGAGCAGATGGGAGGGAGAAGAAGTGACAAAGATTGTTAGATCATAGGGAGGAGGAAAAAGATTGTGAGAACATAGAGAGAATAAGGAGAAAGAGCTTTGATGAGAAACCATAGTTTTATTCATTTTAAAACAAAAGCCGGATGGGGGAATGAGGCTAAACAATTGTGATGATGCAATAAAACACCTCTCTAATAAAAAAAAGAAGTGAGACTGTGGTTGAGAACCACATCTATTGCATGGCCAGAACTCACCCATCTAGAACCACTTTATCCCTAATTTGAGGTACATGCCAAAGAGATCTTTCACACAAGAAACGGAATAATACTTTAATTGGGGATAACAGACTGGAGGGGGCAAAACCCTTGAACTGTAACAGTAGGAAAATGTAACTGCAAGAACATTATGTGAAGAGACCCCTGATTTGGCAATGCCATTCTGCCTGAACTCCACTATAAAAGCGGGGGGGAAGGGGGGGTACTGTATGCCTTCAGAATTTAGAATATGCTTCAAGATAGGAATGTTTTCTTCACATATGCTCACCTGATGCTCCATAAATATGCTTGATTATTAAAGCAGTCAATTACTTTTTAAAGGACTGAAGATGATTATGTGTTAACCATGTATTTCCTCACTCCCCACTTCAAGGGATCAGTAGTCAGTGAGTAGATTACACACTTTGTATGCAAAACACCTTAATATCTTTCTTTAAAAATGGATCATTGATGACCAAGCTAAGAAAAATCTTGACTTGAGATGCTTGAGATACTGCCAGTCAGAGTAGAGCGTAACCAATCTCATGGACTAATTGTTTAATTAAACCTTTGTTTAATGAAACTATATATGAGGTGTGTGTGTATGTGCATGCACACAGACCTACACACATGTACCTTTACATACTGTTGAGTGGACAGTAATATCAAGTTAATGAAATAAGAGCTCACACTGAACTATTTGTCTTTTCATTTTAGTCTCCAGTTGTCATGGCTTCAGGGCATTCTGTAAAGAAATAAAAACACTTTTCATTTACTTTTCATTTACTGTTTCAAGACTTTTCAAGAGGCTGTTTTAGTTTCTAACTTCTTTCAGCTAGCATAAAGCTTCAGAGATGATGAACTTGGAAAGTGATGAGAGCTAGGCTATGATAACGGCTGACGGCTGAGAGATGCTTTCAGCTGACAACTTAATGTTCCACCTTGCATTGGTACCAGTATCCTCTTCTTGAAAATACATTTGTTTTAGGTTGAAGTTAGGATACAAAGACTGAGATGTCATTTTTACACGTTTTGTGATTTGAGTGAAACTTGCTTCTGTGTAGATTTCAGGACTGAGATGTCAAAATTATGTTCTCTTCTTCAGCTGGTTTTACCTAATTTTACCGGTAGAATGTAAAAGCCATTTATTTATTTATTTATTTATTTATTTATTTATGCATGCACATAGTGGGGGGAAATCTTTGTAGAGTTATCACATGTGCACCCTAATTATGTAAAGAATTTTTCCATCCTTCCAGTATCTCATGGCATGGTAAACAATGCAACTCCTCATAATGATATTCATTTTGTGCATGTGCTAAAAGCACTAGATAGTAATGGGTGGATGAAACCATAATGTGTGAGTTTATTCTCACATACTTTTTTGCATGGCTATCTCCTACAGGAAAGCATGTCACTTCTCTACTGAGTTATATTGCCACATCAGAACTAAAATAGTGCTATTATTCATAAGCGCCCTTAATCTGAGAAGAATACAATAAACTATTTTTCCTGCATGGCAGGGGGTTGGACTGGATGGCCCTTATGGTCTCTTCCAACTATATGATTGTATGATTCTATCTATGGTTTATTATGATTTATTTGGTTTATATAATCAAGGAGCCCATGTTCCTAAAGATCCACACAAAAACACATAATTACAATCACAAATTACAAATGTATAAAACCATGCATTACAAATGTCTCATAGAACACAGTAAAAACAATGCAAAACAACAGCTCCCCCCAAAAAAAAGAAACCCCACAAACACTTGTACCTATAAAGCCCCAAGACCTCAGGATGAAAACCTGGAGGGAGAGTTCTAGATGATGGCAGAAGGGTGTGATTAAGCATGGTATATTAAATGTAAGTCACAAATGATCCAAGTATGCATTTCAGATAGGAAAACCCCCCAAGTCTAATGCATTCATGGATTCAACCATCCACAACTTGCCCACCACAAAAATAATCCACAAATCAAACCTTGATTTTGTCATTTTATATAAATGGCACGGTTTTATTATCCCATTGTATATAATGGACCTTAGGCAGCCATAGATTTTGGCATACATGACGGAACCAAACACCATCAGATACCAGGGACCTACTGTACACAAAGTTTTCAAGATAGTGTTCTCACAGTTATATTACTCATATTTACCCTAAGGACTGAAAAAGAATGTCCAGCATAAGAGAGAAGACCATCCAACATAATGCTTTAGATACAAACTCTACAGAAATCAGAAAACAAACTAAGATATTTTGGCACTTTAAAAGGTGCAGGAAAGGGCAACCAAACTTTCCTAGAGGCTAGAGAAACTTTTCTACTATAAAAATAACAAATTTGGAGCTTTTTACTTTACAGAAATGTAGCAACCGGTACAGTCATATTCATGTGTCTTCTATAAAACACCTGACATTGAGTTTAATGGTAAGCTAAATTTAAGAGATGACAAGACTAGAGACAGAAAGAGGATATGATCGAACTTTATGAAGTTATGTGTGGTGCAGAGAAAAAAAAGAGAGACGTAGATATTTTTGTCCATCTCTGCTTTTGCATTAAGAGGTTTTTTTTAAAAAAAATTGTGTTTTTATAATATCATATGCTAATAATATAATAATAATAAAATTTATTTATATCCTGCCTCTCTACAAAATGCAATCAGGGTGGCTTAAAAGATAAAATTTCATTGTCATTGACAGTCATTGAGAGGCGAGACGCCATCTGAAGTCAAAGCTGAAGACCAAGACATGGAGAAGTATATCTGGGTGTCATCAGCGTACTGATAACACCCAGCCCCATGCCTCTGGATGATCTCTCCCAGAGGCTTTATGTAAATGTTGAAAAGCATCGGGGACAGGATGGCGCCTTGTGGGATGCCACAATTAAGCTCTTTCCTTGCCGAGCAACTGTCCCCTAGGACCACTCTCTGGAATCTGCCTGAGAGGAAGGAACAGAACCACTGAAGTGCAGTGCCTCCTATTCCTAACCTTCTCAGGCGAGTCAAGAGGATGTCATGATCTATAGTGTCAAACGCCACTGAAAGGGCCAGTAGCACCAGCAGGGTCATGCTACCCCTGTCAATGCCCAGACAAAGGTCATCAGCTAAGGCGACCGTAGCAGTCTCCACCCCAAATCCCTACCTTGCATCCTGTGCTGGAAGAAAGGTGGAATAGAAATTAATAAAATAATTAAAATGTCTAATAACACTATAACCCAGGATCATCCAATGAAGAGCAGATAAAAGGAAGTACTCCTTTATTCAACATATAATTGATATAAGGTACTCAGTGCCAGAAGAATTGGAAATTGGCTTAGAAGAATTTAATTAACATTTTCATCTGTATGAGCTATGAAAGTTAACTACAGTTGTACCCCGGGTTACGAAATTAATTCGTTCCGCGGCGCCCTTCGTAACCCGAAATCTTTCGCAACCCGAAAAAGCCATAGGCGCTAGCGCTGGAAGCCGCGATTTCGTGCGAAAAAGCGCCGAAAAGCACCAAAAATTTTTTTCGTAAGCTGAAAAAAAAAAACGTAACCCGGAACAGTTTTTTCCTATGGAATTTTTTCGTATCCCGGAAATTTCGTAACACGGTGCTTTCGTATCCCGGGGTACCACTGTATATGCAATCTCCAAGATTTGAAGGCACTATACTGGCAAATACCTGCTACTAGAAACACATGAAAGAGAAGGCTTCATTTATGCATTACTCATTAACTTCCTAGAGACATATAGATAGCCAATGTGGGAAGCAAAAATTGGAAAGCTACATTTAAAAGTAATTAGTTACATGTATCATTACAGAGCCCTTAAGTAGTTGATGTTTAACTTTTAAAAAACAAAAATGCTGTCCTCACATTTCTCAAAAGTAACTGAAGTTTTGTTTTGTTCTGTTTTGTATTTATTCTTTATCTGAATGCTGCAAGTTACTACTACTAGTACTACTAATAATAATAATAATAATCTGAACGCTACAGACCACTAGTTTATGGCTTGAAATATTCTTGTCCTATTCCCTCTTATCTCAGCAGCTCTGAGGGAGGATGGTTCATGGGGCAGCAGCATGAGACACAGCAGAAGGTAATGCATGAACCATAAAATATTTGTCCTCTACTGTCTAGTGAGGCCCCATTCCTGCAGCAAAGTAATTCAAAGGTTAGAATTACATAACAAAAAGAATGAAGTTATAATTCTAATGTAGCAATAGCTTCATTATGGGGATGGGGTAAAGATTAATTGTGAGTAATCATTTGTACTATTTATTCTTAGTTTTGTGGGAAGTAGCCACTGAAGGACATAGACCTTTTGTCTGATCCAGCAAGGCTCTTCTTCGGTGAAAGCCACCCATAACTAGCACACCACACTTTCACCTGGGCTAGCAGAAATCAACAGGATAAATTTGGCTCTCCACAACATAAATGAGTCAATTCCTTCAGACATTCTGGATCCTCATTTGAAATTGCAGTTAGCGATGTTGTGGAGAGCCATTGGGCTAAGATGATATGTTGTGTAGACTTGTAAGGCTGTTATACATGCCAAGAGACTCATTGTCACCAAGGGATTGTGTTCTAAAGTTCAATCTTGCTTTTATAGGGTAGTTGGTAGTATACTGTGGATATCTCCCCCCACACTGGATGCTGCCAGCCTGAAAAATTAATGTAGTTTGACACCACTTCAACATCATTTGTAATCCTGGGATTTGTAGTCTGTTGTGGCACCAGAGCTCTCTGACAGAGAAGCTAAATCTCACAAAACAACAAAACCCAGAATACCATAGCATTGAACCATGGCAGTTAAACTGCACTAATCTTGCAGCATAAATGCAGTCACAGTCTCCCTACTATATATAGCCTTCTTTTTGTGAAAATGAGCGGAAAAAACTCATCTATATAAACATTAAGTTTGACTGTATATAGAGGGAATCTCATATTTGTGTCTGATTTCTCCCCCTGATGAACTTGTTGCATTAAAGTTGATAGACATTTCAACAGTCCTCAGGAGATCTGAACTTTATTGAAAAATCTTATATTTATTCTACGACTCCTATATGGAAAAAACAATACATTCAGCCTCTATACGGTGACCTTACCTTCAGCTTCCTCATTCAAAGAATTGAAAGTGCACTCTGAACTTTCCAAGGAAGTAAGATTAGAACATTTTTATTAATCTGGATTCACACACTGCCTTCTCTTCCTCTCCTGAAAAACTTTCTTCCAAAAGTCATTTTCAGGAAGCATCTGTCTTTTAGAATCTGAAATGTATTTTTCCGAAACCAGTTCTTCCACTTAAAGTGAGTTTAAACAATCACCGAGTATGCTTGGTTTATGAACCCACACTATTATAATTCCTCATTTGACTTGAAAAGACCTTAGCTGAAATTTCTCAGAAGAAAAACAAAATTCTGAAGATTTTATTTCTCTCACTCTTCCTGTAAAAGAAGACAATTTTCTTGAATATCTCCAAGCATGATCCACCTCTTTTTGGTGGCAGCTCCCCACTTACACATCTTTACTTCCAAAGACTTTGGACTGAAGTACTGTGGACAATGCAAAATAGTAGCATTGTGGTAGCATGGTTAAAATTTAGAATGTTACTTATGTCGAAGAGCTGAAATGAGAGCAAAGTTTGTTATTCAGGTCATGACAAATTCTCAGTTTTGGAATGTAAACAACTCTGAATGGCTCCAGATTTGAATTGCTAACCCAAACAAAAGGAAGAACTGCATAGGCAGTTTAGGGACATTGAAACAAAATATATAGATAAGTCTGATTGATGGATACCCCAAGTGACATATGTTAGGCGTAACATGTAAATATCCAATGAAAATACAGGGGTGTAAATGTTTAATTCAGTGTAACCAATGAAATTTGATTTCTAGTTTCCTTTGTTCAAAATACTATAAAAGCTCGATTCATTTTAGAATCATGGTCCCAGGATTTGCAATATGAATTTTCTCTGGGAACAATGCTACAGCTAAATAAACTATGGGCTGGTACAGACAGGCCAAAATGAAGCTGGTTTGGGTCACTTTGGAGGTATGTTGTTTAAATGATGCATGTGTCCTAAGAGTTTGGAAGCCACGCCAAAGCCATGCTCCAGTCCTTAGGACTGGAGTGCAGCTTTGGTGCAGCTTCTGGCCTCTTAGGACGCATGCATCATTGAAACAGCATACCTCCAAAGTGACCTGAAGCAGCTATATTTTGGCCTGTCTGTACCTGCCCTATATTTCCTTTCCAATCAACTCCTTGATCTCCCTGCTGATTTCTGGTTAAAATTCTGGTTTTAAAATAATCAGTAATCAATAATCTACAGTGGCATCTACATGCTAAAACTGCTGCTGCTGTCATCAGTTCCAGAACACAATGTTAAAATAAAAACAATAATAAAACAAATTAATGTCACTTCCACAGCTAATGGTTATCCCTAATATTTGGGATGTAATGGCCAGCCAGGCTGAAGTCTCAGGGGACTCAGAGGAGGAGGCTGAACCAGGCCTTAGATATATGATGCCAGTTCCAGCAGAGTCAGTCGAGCCATGCTCTAGCTCTGTTCTGCCAGCTCCAGCAGAGCCTGTGACTCAGCAACCCAGCCTCTCCCCAGCAGAGATTCCAGGCTTGGGAGACATAGAGGAGTAGGATGAAGCCATACCCACCTTCAGCCAGAGAAGGACAAAAAGGGTGTGCCTCCATTTATCCAGGAGGTTAAATGAAAACTGCTCAGCAATCAGTAAACAGCTGTGATTGGGAACTGGGCTAATATAAACAGCTGCAAGATGCTGAGCTTCTATGTCAGACCTTATCTGTGTTCTCTGGTGAAAGCATCTTGTTCTGAAATTATATAATCCTCCAGATATTGTTGGATTGCAAACCTTAGACATCCTAGTCAGCATAGCCAATGGTAGCATTCAAAGATATAGCCATGTTAGTCAGAAAAATTGGTATGCAAAGGGTTCATGTTGCACCTATGAGACTAACTGAAAAAAGGAGCTGGTAGCATGAGCTTTTGTAGACTTGAGCCCACTTTCTCAGATGCATGGGGACCTGGATACCTCAGATGAATGGAGAAGAAGTAGGCTCAAGTCTTCAAAAGCTTATTAGACTAGCACAGCCAATTATCAGGAATATGGGGAGTCACAGTCCAGAAATATATAGAAGACCTGATGTTTCTGCTAGTTGGTTAAGCTTTTGATCACACTTGTGTCCAAAATTTTCCATTCAGTTTCTAGGTGCAATGGTGGAAAGGCAATATTATTAAATATTTGACAAGGAATGGCTGATATTCTCCATAATAGAGTAGCCTACAAATTGAATTTTTTAAATTATGTTCTGAGTAATGTCAACCCAAGCTTTTAAAATACAGCGGACAGTTTAATCTTACTTGTCAACACTGTATTTCTTGCCAGAATTATAAAATTCTGCAGCCAGGAAGAGTTAATCTGTCTCCTGCAAAGCAAGTTATTAGTCAATGGCAGTTTTGTGGGAAATGCAGAGCAGTGGTTTTCTTTTAGGCACTATACACTGAGTTACTTTAAATGTATCCAATATAACTGTTGAGTCCCACCCTTTTAATACCTCTCTGAGACACAAACACCCATGCACACTACACACACACACACACACACACACCATTATTTCTATCAAAATTGTCATTTTTCTATGCTTCAGTTTTTCATAGGAGGCACCAAACTGTGGCATTCCATGACCCTTCAGTGCAAGCAGGAAGGTAGCATAATCGTGTAAAGATCTTGTCCAAAATAAAATTCAGAGAGCTAGAGCATATATACCTGCCTGTGCCACCTAGCACCAGGTTTCCTACTGAGGTCTACTGAAGCTGTTGCTTAGCAACATAAAGCCTACTCAAAATAACCAGAGAGAAATGACAGCCACTGTTAATAAAGAGCACCCTTCTTTCACATCCAAAGTAAATTGCTCTCTTTTCTCCCCAAAGCCCAACAACCTCTGCTTCATTCAGAGCTGCAGGTACTGACTCTCAGCAAACATCAAGTCAGGTCAATTGTTGCTAAGGTGAAGGAGAAGATCAAAGTGAGGACTCTGTGTCTTTTCTGTCTTTTCCATTTTGGAGATCTTGAGCAATTGTCGTTTTAAGAGATAGATCAGAGCAGAGGGTTGAGAGAGAATCCGGGATTGTCATTTCCCATTAGTTAGACCTGACCCCAGCCAGCCAGGTAATTAGAGCTGCAGCACAAAGCTGCTCTCAAATCACTGGCATTGAGGAGAATTGGGTCATTTGAGATTTGTACTTAATATCTGCAGGAAGAAATTAAAGCTTGAGTGGGAAAAAGAGACAGGAGAACCAGCCCTGCTGAGAAATTAATAGCTTAAAATATTGTCTCTGCTACTACAGGAGCTAAACAACCTCATTTCATATGTTTGGGGGGGGGGGGGGGAGAAACAGCCAACAGGTGAAATCAGTCACAGAAGAATACATTTCTCATTAAACTACAAGGAAGGTGGCTCAAAGTCTGGGGTAGCTCTAATGAACGTTATGTAAAAGTACATTGTATACAAAAGTCTGTTGAAGCTACCTGATGAAGTAGATTCCTTGAAACTTAGCAGATATCCATTACACCTAGATGAAAGAATTTGAGAAATGAGTCACATTTACCTGTTCTTCAATAGCAGTTGCTGAAATTTCCTAATTTGGATGAGATAACTTTCTGAATTTGGTCTCTTTATTCCATTTAGTCTTTAACTCAACAATATATTTATTGAATAGTCCAGGGGCCATCTCAAAATACCTCTAAACACAGTAACAATAACATACCCATAGACACACAGACACACACAAACATAAAATGTTAGTATAGTACACATTTAATCTTTTACTCCTTTTCATTGGAAGATTATAACTCCACTTTCTTTGAAGCATTTCTGTTTTTTGAAACTAAGGAGATCTTGGCATGATTAGTCACTGAATGGAAGCCCACTTCATGAAGCCATGCTTTCTGTGGTCAGAAAAGCTGTGTTTAAAGAAGTTGTCTGTGGCCGATGTCTGAAACCCTGGACTACATCATAGTTCAAACTATTCATCATGTTCTCCCAATGCTTTGTGCAATCTGGTCAGGGTTTGGAGATGCTTCTATGGGGAGAAGAGGCAAAGGAGTCTGCTTCTATCAGCATAGTTGCACATGCCTAAATACAGCCAATCCATAATAACTAACTTTAAAAACAGATATTTCAGTTCTCTCTTCTGTAACTCAGGGCATGTTATACAGCAGTGAACAAGTGCCACATTAGTGTTTAAAGAAAAATAATTCCATCACAATAATAATAATAATAATAATAATAATAATAATAATAATAATAACCCGCCTCTCCCTGTGTTGGATCAAGGCGGGTAACAGCATATAAGAGAGAAAATAGTAAAATCAAAGGCACAGAAACGGTAGATAAAAGTGCACTAGACTCCAGATTCTCACTCCCCTCCCCCCTAAAATTAACATTAAAAGCAATTCCCAAACAATGGGCAATAAGATCAGTCAAAAACGAATCAGTCCAAAGAGAACAATTTAAGCAAGTGGAGAGTGAGATTAGGGGATCAATTTGGGAAGGCCCACCGGAAAAGATCGGTTTTATTGCCTTCTTAAAGGCCTCCAAAGATGTTAGTTGGCAGATCTCATCCGGCAGATCATTCCAGATTTTTGGAGCGACAACAGAAAACGTCCTCTGGGAAGCAGTTACCAGTCTAATTGTCTCTGACTGCAGTAGGTTCTTCCCAGAGGAAAATAGGTTCTCCCAAGAGTGCGGGAAGGATTATATGGGAAGAGGCATTCCCTCAGGTATGCTGGACCCAGGCCATGTAGGGCTGGCTGATTAGTGAACCCTATACACTATTGTTTGATTTTTATATCATATCTCATTTATTCATGGACCTTATTTCAATATATAGATGTTATTTTAAGTATAGTATTCTAGGTCCCAATCTCAAAGGGTTTGCCTCTGGATTGGTCTTGGCATGTATAAATAATACACAAACATTGGACAACACAATTAAATTGTTATGAACCTTCTGCAACCAGGTAGTGTAGATACAATCTGTTGCTCATTTGTTTCTGAAAATGATATAGTAGCTTTAATAGATCTCTCAGCTTTAGTAGGTCTCAGCCATTGGCTTCGAGGCCATGAGTCAGTAGATCTGCTTCCTAATTACTTCACTATCAAATTCTTGAGAGAGTAAAATGAAATGAAAGCAAGGACCAAAAAGGAGAGATAACTTTGCAAACTGAGATTAATTTGATACCAAATCATTCCTCCAACAGACAGAAAAATAGCAATTTTCTCTATAGAATAAAACAGGGATGTACATGCTGTTTAAAATAGCTATTCTAGAACATTAAGTACCTGCACACAATCTTATTACTAATGCTAGCACTTGTGATGTTTCATATGCTGGAGAAGTCACCATTAGTGAGATGGATGACTTAGGTGTGGGACAGACTGCCTGAAAAGGGCGGCCTGCCGGTGGCCTAATTTCCTCCAGAGGAAAGCCGCAGCTGCCAAACCCCACAGTTTCCCTCTGGAAAAAGAACCTGGAAAAAATGGGTTGTTTTTATACCGTAGGGCTGACGTAATGATTGCACCACTGGTGCACTCATTATGTAAGCGCCGTGCAGTGACATGCGGATGCCACGCGGTGCTTACGTAACAATGGCGGTACCCGTTGGGATCACATCATTGTTATGGCACCATGCAGTGCTAGGGTTAGGGACTGTGCAGTTGCTGCGCGGTCCCTAACCCTAAAATCGGCACCAGCACAGTGCATTTGTGCGGTCTGTACCGCGCCGAAAGTAATATCCCCTCATTTTTATCCAGAGAAACTGGATTCTTATTATTCTTCAGCTACATAAATTCTTTTCATGAGTTGGGCCCCACTAGTATTATTCCAAAATGTAAAACATTATATCAAATGCTGCTTTATTAAATGCTCTTAAAGTGCACTCCTAGTACAACATAATTTTGGCTATGTCCAAGAGCACCCTTGATGCTCTGTAATATCATGAGCTTGGAAGTGAAATCCTATAAATAACTATGTTAGTTGTAATTCAATATTCTGGGGTGAAACTAGAAAAGGGAGAAAGATTTTCTGTTTGAAAGTAAGCTATAGATTGGTAAACATTCCTTGTTTTGGACAATGAGTACTATTTACTCATTACTGTTACTTGATAAAAGTTGCTAAAACTTTGAGAGGATTTTTTGATAAGATTTTTTTCTTATCATTTTAGACTGAATTTTTTAAAAAGTAACTAAAAAGAAAAAATAATAAAATGAGTAACTTTAATAGTTTTAAAAATACTTGTTTATTAAAGACCTTTCACTATATTAAAACATGAAAATACACAAACAAAACAACTACCAAAAAGAAAAGAAAAAAGAAGAATAGAAAAATGGCAAGCAAAAAAGAACAAGAAATCAAAGGAAGAAATACCTACCTTGAGGAGGAAAAGGTCTAATAAATAAGGAGGGGCCAGCCCATGGAGGGCTTTAAAAGTCAGCAACAGGAGCTTATACTGAATACAGAAAGGGAGGGGGGCCAGTGAAAGGATGATAATAAAAGAGAGATATGGTTGGAGCCGCGGGCGGATGTAATAATGCGTGCAGCTGAATTCTGGAGAGAAATTAAAGGACAGAGGTGAGAGCAAGGAAGCCCTGCCAGAAGGAGATTACAATATTCTAGTTGTGAGATGACCAGAGTGTGGACCAGAGTCTTGGCAGTAGAAGCCGAAAGAAATGGATGGATTTTAGCAATATTGTAGAGAAAGAATCTACAGGCCTTGGCTGTGGCCTGGATCTGGAGGATACACAACAGAGAAGAATCAAAAATGAAACCAAGACTGCGGGCTTCCTGGACCGGTCGAATAGAGATGTTGACAGAAACAGAAAAGGAGTATTGGAGGGGGGGCTTAGGTGGAAATTTTGTTAAGCCACCCCTTTACTTTATCCATAGAAATTTGCTGTCTTTTATACAAAGAGGAATAATATCTACAAAAGGCCTTTAGAATATTTACATTGTCAGTAAACATTTCTGTCCCATCTCATCTCTTTAATATTATTTTTCTCCCTGTTTCTTTTCTCAATTTATACATCTGCCATTCCCAGGCTTGTTTGTAAATTCACATTTCTTTTGTTTTGTGTAAAGCATCTTTTCCTCACTCTCAGCTGTCTGTCATCTAAAACACACTGTCACAAAACATTACAAGGTGACAGTAATCTGCCATTTCCATCCTGGAAATCAGCACTGTTATTTTTAATTACTGCAACAATTAGTGGAAATGATTTACTTTTAATAATTGCAAGGAATAATGGTTACTTCAAAAAATCATTTGAAAAAGTAATGATTTACTTTTAATAATTGCAAGGGATAATGGTTACTTCAAAAAATCATTTGAAAAAGTAACTTCTCTCTCTTGAGTAATAGCTTCCTTTACCCAGTGCACTCAAATTATGTCTCTGCTGAAAGCAATACATAAGGAAAGGTTTTCATTTCTGTTTGAAGGCACAAATGCTCCATTATGAAACAACAGAAATGGTGCTGAGGACAGTCAATTATTGAAAACAAGATTCTGGAATTCTTTGTGTATTGGGTTGGCAGTACCAACATGTGTTATTTTTTTTATGCAGCTCAGTATTCAAAGAGTTTATTCTGTCCCCCCCCCCCCCAAAAAAAAATTAGGGTATGAGATCCACCAGCCTATGTAGTAGATTTGCTCCACTAAGAATGTGCAGTTTATAAGAATATTTTCCCTGAATTAGTATTTCTCACAGAGTGTGTTGTAATATGTCTGCCTTTTGCTGGCATCCTATTAGTGACATATACTAATGTAAATTGTGCTACCAAGTAATTTTGTGTCTTTGTAACAGTGAGTAACAGTAACGTCCAGCTGACAGCAGCATAAGCATGTGGGACCAATAAAGTGCAGAGTAGCATGTGAATGCATATTGTCCCCCGTCTTAGTGTATATAGGGGTTGTATAATGGAACATTGTGGCCAAGCAATGTTAGAGTGTGGCCAGTTGGCAAAGCATAGTTATGAGGAAGAACACACAAACTCGGAGAGCTGTGGCAGTTTGGTTTTTCATGAGCCTGCTGAGAAGGTCAAGATTCTGCCTACTCTTCTCTGCTTTCCCCTACTCAGTTAACTAAATACAAAATAGTTTTTTGTGGGTTTTTTTTGGGCTATGTGGCCAAAAGAGTTTATTCCTGACGTTTCGCCAGCATCTGTGGATGGTATCTTCAGAGGATGCTTGCCTGACAAGGAGTTGGATACACACACACACACACACACACACACACACACACACACACTGTCTGAACCTGGAAAGACAGGAGTGATTTGCAAGCATATTGTTCTGTTGCTAATGGCAGGCCTCAGGGTGGGAGGGTATGCAAAGGAGGATTAGTGTCTGCTTGATTAGTGCTCGTTGTCTGCTGGGAAACCCCTGACCCTGGGAGATTTCTCATTTGCATTTGACATCAGGAATAAACTCTTCTGGAACATGGCCACATAGTCCAAAAAACCCACAGATAACTATGGATGCCAACCATGAAAGCCTTTGACTTTATAAATGGAAAATACTTTCACACTTTTAATTCAGTTTGGTTCAACTGAAGTAGGCTGAGGGCATGGGGGAAAGTGAGATGAGGAGAGAGAAACTGGGATATTTTAGAAGCAGCTGAAAAGGGGGTGGCAGATGATTAATCAGTACCGTCCCTGCCAGTTCCAGGGTACGCAGCAAGCCTGCTTTGATGCCCTTTGTTTAAGCATGCCTCCTTTAATTTGGGAATAACCATTAAATGTAGGAGTAAGCCTTTAAATCAAAATCAACCCTTATTGTGTATGAATCTACACCCAAAGATGCAATTTATTTCAGGGGGGAAATGATGGCACATAATGAAAAAAAGTTATTACATGACTTCAATGAAAATGAAATTCATGTTAAAATATTTATGTAGATATGGTAGAAACATTCTGCTTAGTTATAAATCAGGCAGGCCTTTGGCATTTCACAGACACATAATTCAGCTCCTCTTCTTTGCCTTCAGATTTAGTGCTTACAGGATGTTAATAGCCGTTCAGTTTTGAGGACAGTCTCAGCAGACTATTTTGGCTCAGCAGGTGGTGAGGATTTGCATCCATATTTCACATATATTTCTCTCTCATTACTGGCTTCTTATTTCTTTGTGATTTATATCTGGATGAAATTCCAACTTGAGCAATAGGGAGCAGGATTTTTTTTTAAAGCAAATTCTGTGTAAAGTGGACATATATCACTTCAATTTTTCTTCCTCTTTTTAAACTTCGTGAAAGTGAGTGGATAAAAAAAACATACTTGACATCTCATACAACATTTAAAAAGTGGTGTACTCTCCCACCCAAATCATAAAGTAGACTAACAGTGAGACTGTATGCGTGTATTCTCAGAAATAAGTCTTACTGACTTCAGTACTTTCAGGTAAGTGGATATATGATTGTTGCTGGCTTCACTGTGACTTACATCTGAGCAGATATGTATAGAATTCTTCTGAAAGTTTTTTTTTTCATGTGCACATGAAAGGTAGGAGGGTACTCTTGTCTAAAATGACACTCCTCAGTAAGTGGCAAGATTATTTGCCCTGTTATTTTCATTTAACTGAACTGTGATCTTTAAATAATATATGTATATTGGCAGTAGGTTTCCTCGGGTAACTGTTAATTTGTAAGAGTTGTAATCAGTGCAAAATTCAGTAAGTGCTTTTTATAATAGGGCTGAACATAATGAATCAATTTGGTATTCATGTAGATGTCACATGTAATTTCAGAGCTGTTATACTGTAATTTTGTAGCACTTAATAGAGATTATGGTGATGGCAATTTTATCACTCTAGAGGAAGGACTTTTCCACCATATATTTCCAGCTTCTCACATTTGAAAGGCTTATTGTATAGCCCAAATAAAACTCCTCCGACTGGGTAAAACCCCAGTGCAAAAAGCCTTTTTCCAGAAGCAAAATTGGGCTGCTCCAACATTAAAATACATTATAAAGGAATAGTAATTTGGATGTAGATTTGCAATTAATCTTGTCCCTCCCCTTCCCTCCCTTCCCCTGCAAATAAATAAATCACAGAGGCTGGTAGATCCTCCCCATGGATGTAGGAAAAACAGCTAGCATTTATGAGCCTGAAAATAGATTATTTTGAAAATGAACTATAAGCTTTGCTCTGAGAGGCAAATAATATTGTAATTTTGAGTGTCTGATACACAGTAATTTCTCACAATACATGAGATGGCTAAAAGATTACTCCACAATGTTTGAATACACTCACAGTGGAGAACAAGTATTGTTGTTATTGCTTTTAATTTGTTTTAATTTAATAATAATTTGTTTTATTTATATACCGCTATTCCAAAGATCATAGCGGTGAACAGCAAGTAAGCTAATTAGCAAGTAAGCTAATTTGCCCCCAACAGTCTGGGTACTCATTTTAGCGACCTCAGAAGGATACAAGCCTGAGTCGAGCTTGGGCCCTTTTGCTGGTCTTGAACTCGCAACCTTGTGGTTTTGAGTGAATGGCTGCAGTACAGGCATTTAACCACTGTGCCACCAGGGCTCCTTTTATTGACATCACACCCAAAACTTGGGTCTTTGGGAGGCTTACAAATTAAAACATGTACAATTTAGTTGAAATGTGCAAAAAAACAAAAATAGAATAAAATGACTAATTGTACTAAAAATTGTTTAAAGCATGCTATTAAAAATAAATAGCAGTTTTAAACACAGTGCATTTAAAACAGTACAGGCATTTCTTTAAAAACCTTCCATTCTCTAAAACAGGATTTTGTGAACACCAGAAAACTTGGTGTGGCAGTGCCAGGGAAGCTGAGAATAGAGATGTGAAGAAAATGTGTCAGTTTTGCTTCTATTGCATGTCCCACTAATCCAGCAGCATTCTTGCCCAACCTAGTTCCATACTGGCTTGTAAAATCCCTCCCCTGTGGAAATTAATGTCCCTAAAGTACACATTTTTAAAAATCTATTTCCCTAATGTGTCTAATCATTACATATGCTTTGCATTGACTAAAACATGTTTGTGCACATATTTCCTCACATATGTTTTCTCAAATGAACATATGGTTCTGAGGGGTTCTTTTGCTTTCCAAAATGTATCCAAGTCTTGGAAATGCATGGATTTCCAGGGCAAGCTATGTTTCATTTTCTTGCCATTCTTGTGCAGAGCAAAATGGGAAAACACACATTCTGAGGTCAAATAATTTCATATAGGAAAGCCTCATATGTAATTGTTTCTCAGAATACATTAAAGTTTCATTTTTGCTAAACTTAAAGAAAATATGACAAGTTAATGCCTATGGCATTAAGTTAAGCATTAGTGGAACATTTTGAAATCAAACTGTTAGGCTCTGCAATGCTTTGGTTTAGGAATGGGTGAGAATTTCATCTAGTTCATTTTTTAACTATCACAACTATCCCAGTTTTGCAAATTACTTCATAAATTAAAAAGAAAGATCTTGACATATTTAACCATGTGCAGCAATCTGAAGAATGATCATCTGGAAGCACTGTAACACCAACAGCAGTAAACACAGTAAATTAATTTATATTGATTAACTGAACAATTCCAATAGTGTTAAAGTGGATGTCTCAGAATAGAAGGTTCCTAGCAGTACTAATCAGAAGACATTTAAAGACTATTCATTTGACCCTCCTTAATGGATTTCCTGCAGTAAGAAAAAGAAGAAGAAAAAGTGAAAAAGCACAGGAGGGTTATAAATGAAAGACCATGGCTGGAAGTCTACTAGTATACTATGTTTGTTGTCACACTTTTAGATTCGAGGTACTGACGTGTGAGGAAAGGCAAACAATTCTGTTGGTGTCATACACATGTGTAAGTTCCCTTACACATGTGCTTGTAATTTATGGCCGTTAACGCAAACTAACCTAGTGTCTTTTGTTCCTCTTAAATCTGATTAAGACCCATTAAAACATGTATTTGGATCCATGAAAACTAAATCTTATTGACTCATATTACAATGAAACATGTGTTCCAAACCAGGGGGACTAGAAATTTAAACCTTATTAAATCCATGTAAAATCAAGCTTTTATTTTAAAACATGAGGATGAGAAACTTCTCTTATAGAATTCTATTAAAGCATATATTAATCATTTATCTGAAACCCTGAGGACTAGAAACTTAAATCTTATTACATCTCAATAAAATAAAACTTTTATTTCAAACAATGAGAACTAGATACTTGATTCATATTAATTCCAAGTAAAATAGAACATATAGTACAAACCATGAGGACTGGTAACGGAAATCTGATTGAATCTTATGTAAAATAAACATTTATCTGAAACTATGAGATCTAGAAACTTAATTCATACTAAATCCTAGTAACGTAGAGCATTTAGCCGAAACCAGAAAGACTGGCTACTGAAATCTTATTGTGCAAGCCTTTATTTCAAAGCTTGAGGTCTAGAAACATAAATCTTATTACATTCAAGTAAAATAAAATTTTATTCCGAATCTGTTATTCAAAGCCTATTCTCCCCTCATGGGGTTATTTATCTGTAAAACAGATTTCAAGTGAAGAGCTTTTCAGACAGAAACCTAAATCCCGTTGTTAGTTCTTGTTAGACTCCTCTCAATCAATGAAAATTACTGATACGCTCCCAATTATTTTTTCCTTTATGGGTCTCTGCAAAGGAAGCGTTTTTTGGTAGATGGAAGAGGGGCCAAAACTGGCTTACTTATAAGGATTTACTATTCAGAACAGGAGAAGACAAGATAGACATTAGACCAAAATAAGAAGTAGAAGCTAAATTTTATAAAATGCAGTAGTTAAATTATTGGCAAATTAAAGAAATTTTTAAGGAGAATTGTGAGGTCAAAGAAAATGAATTTGATAAATCTGGGCTTAAGGTAGAAATAAGATCGCTAAAATATATAATGTACTATTATCTAGGAGTCTTGAGACAGAAGAAATAAAGGAATTTATGATGAAATGGACCCAAGACTTGGGACACAATATAGAGTTAGAAAAATGGGAGAATGCCAAGATGAAATCTAATAACTTCACAGCTTCTCAGGATCTAAAAGAAAACCACTTTATAGTAGCAACCCACTTAAACTGGGTAAGATATACAAGGTTGGCAAGAAAAAGTATTGGGAGTGTTTAAAAGAAATAGACTCTGGTTGGATTGCCCTAAAATAAGAAAGTTCTGGTCAAAAGTCTTAAGGAATAAAAGCCTGAAGTAAAAATGTCCAGATAGGAAGAAGTGACAAAGGGAACTATAGGTCACTTACAGCTTGTTAACCAGGGAATTGGTTGCAGCTGGGGCTCATGACATGTGATAATTGTGCAAGGTCATCATGTGCCAGAGAGCATGGACAACTGTTGTAAATATGCAGTGTTATCTTCCTTGGAGGACAACAATTAAGGTAGCACAGGAAGAGGAGAGAGGAAAAGGCTGGGCTTAGAGGCTGCATGGCAAATGTTTATAAAAAACCCAGATCCCATTGTACAGTTTGGGTTTTCGTTGGTCAGTGGTGGATGTGTGTAGCTTTTGTGATTCGCTTTTGTTATATACGGCAACTAAAGAATAAAGTGCCTCTTTGGAGTTAAACCTGGCTTCAGTCCGTTTTCATCAGCAGCTGGACGGAGGAATTCCTGATCTGCCAGACAGCTCCAAGGTTACTTGTTGTTTATCCTCGTGAGGGCTTTCGAGGAAAGACTGCACACTCACATTTCAACAAAAAGTACATATCACAATTCAAAAGATACTAATAATACAATATGTATTTTCATCTGAATTATCTTTATTTAATATAACATCTATTATAGGAAAATAGGAAGAAAGGAAACATTGGAGGGTGATATACTTGGTTACAGCACCTAGGATTCTAATTGCAAAACAAATAGGAAATGAAGGAACCTCCACTCATAGAGGACTTGGTACATAAAGTTCAAGATATGAGAGAAATGGAAAAATTAACATAAATACTAAATCATAAGTTTATAAGTAAATGGGTATCTGAGTGGAAACCATGGGCAGTATTGTGGGAAGATGTTACCAGCAATCGAACATTTGTAAGATTTGTTAAAAGGAAACAGAAGAAACATGTCTGGTAAACTCTTATTTATGTATTGATGAACATGAATGTATGTGAAGAGGTAAAGCTTAACACCTAAGTTCAGATCTATGCATAATAGATGGGCAACTGTTGATGTTGAACAGCATTGGGGATAGGATGGCACCTTGTGGTATGTCATATAATAATTTATTTTTTGAGGAGCAGCTATCATCAAGCACCATCATCTGGAACCTGTCCAAGAGATACAACTGGAACCACTGAAGCTCAAATCTCCCAGATATTTTAGGAGGCTACTATGACTGGTGGTATCAAATTCCTCTGAGTGATTCTCAAGCACCAGCAGGGACAGACTCCTCCTGTCAATGCTCAGGCAAAAATAATCCGCTAAGGTGGCCATACCAGTCTCAGCCTCATATCCTACCCTGAAGTTGGTTTGAAATAGATAATGCAGATACTGTACTTGATTGCTAAACTCAAAGCACTCCACCTTTTTATGGATGTGATCAGTTGTTCCTGCAAAGTATGAGAGGTCCTTGGATGGGGAACACTTAGCAAGGGCCGGGGAACCTTTGAATCTTGGGGTTCCATTTTTACTCATTTTTACTGATGTGAAACTAGTCTGGGTACACCAAAATAGCCTTTAATTTTTTAATTAACTGAAGGAGGAACAGGCCGTATATTTTTAGCATAAGTATATTAAGGTAGACTGGGAATCAACGAAGCACAGTACTTCTGCTGCCGCACCCCCCCCCCCCCAATAGAGAAGTCTTGTGCAGTCTATGGACTGCACTTTCCCTGACCCTGCTGAAAACTCCTCCAAAAAAAGAAAATATTAAAGAGCTTCCGAGCTGGTATGGATGGCATTGGTAAGATGTAGTGGTTTGTGGTTAGCTGCCATTATGTCAATTTTGATTTATGGTAACCCTACAAATAAGACAAGTTCAAGTCACCCTATAATCAGCCTCTCTGAGGCTGAAAGGCCTTGTGACTTGCCCAAGGTCACTCAGTGGGCTTCCATGGCCAAGTGGGGTTTTGAATCCTGATCTCCAGAGACATAGTCCAATGCTCAAACACATCACATTGGTCCCCACACTAATCCTAAAATACAGTGCAGCCTTCATTCACAAATGAACCTGTCATGCTGTAATCTAGCAAGAGGCAGCAGACAAAGATATTATCTACTAACATGAGTGAAAATGCTTGCATTCATTATTCATCAATCTCTCGGGCTTCCACATCACTCAGATTTAACTGCCATCTTCTATTAATTATCTGAAGAGCTGGAGTCCCATGCTGATAATAAAAAAGGAAATGGCTTCTATTTATGTAACTATTTCTGGGAGACCTAATTTTGTGGCCATTGAGTTCAGTGAAGCCATCCCACACCCACACAAACCAAATTGATGCATTTCTGCCAGGGCATGCAACATAAATATGAAATATTCTGTGCATCGTTGAAATGCAGATAGTGAATGCAGACTCAAATGCAGTCATCCATTCATCCCTGCAGAGCAATAAGACCTAACTGGTAAGAAGTAGGCTTGATGAATGGTGCTGAATTGAAATTACATGGACAAACAGGAACAGGGACCATTTGTGGCAGAATAGACTCATTGCTTCATTAATGAGCCTTCTGCTGCATAATGTGTCTCACAACTTCCAAAGGGACAGTTTAGTTAAGTCTTTTGCAGTGAAAACACCAGACTCATGTTTGGTGTGTGCAGAGTTTGGAACATGAGGCTTGAAAATTATTTCAATAAAGTTAAACATTAGAAATTGGAACATTAATTCCCTACACTAATAACTGTGTACCACAACATTTGTTTGTCCTGATGTTTAACCCGCAAGAACAAGAGGCTACTATGAGGACAGAATACAAAGAAATGGAATGGTTTCCAACTGGCAAGAAATCAGACACAGCTGCATTTTTTTTCACTCTATCTGTTTAACTTGTATGCTAAGCATATCATATATAAAGCAGTATTAGGAGGTAGGAGGTGTGAAAACAGGAAGAAGGAACATCAACAATTTAGGATATGCAAATGACAGCACACTACTTTGTAAAAATCAAAGACTTGGAATGAGTACTGTACTGAGGAAAATCAGGGAGGATTTAGAGTCACCATAAGAAAAAGAAGACTTGACAACCGTTAACAGTAGTAACAAATAATTTAAATTGTTTAATTAGTTCAATTATCATGAATTAGCTTATTGCTTAAAATGTTAGTGTTCAGCCAGACCATAGAATTTATAGTGAGTAGGTTTGGAGAATGTTCTGTTGACCATAGAAGAACACATTTTGTTATGTGCATCTCCAGAAAGGATCATTTTGACTTTTAAAATCACCTTCTTCCTTGTTTTTTCCCCCTCACACAGACTACGAAACTCATAATACGATTGCCTAGGAATTGTGAGTTCAACATATCTGGCAACTGTCAGGATAGGCTGTTCCAGAGCATACAGTCTGATCTTACAGTCTCTTCAGTTCAGTTTGTCCCTCATTTGTCTCTTTCTTCCATCTACCCCCAGTTACACACAAACTTTACTCACTCTTCTAATGTTCTGCTTGTTAAAAATGTGTAAGGAGTGAATTAATTCAGTTACAGGGCACTGAGCCACTGAAAAATACAGCAATGAAGGAAGAGATACATATTCTCAGAAATGTTTTGTGTCTCTGAGAATATGCAAAACCTTTCTTCTGTACAAATGAATTATTGCTTCCTTTCTGTACCTCCACTCGCAAGCAAGAAGTGGTTTGCAAAGATCAGTGGTAGATCTTTTCCATACAGGAGCCAGGCAGCCTATGTTCAATCTCTGAAATCTTCTATTTTAATGATTAAATATATAAAATGCCATCTGTTCTCTTTATCCATCATGCTCACTCACTCACTCACTCACACACACACACACACACACACACAGAGAGAGAGAGAGAGAGAGAGAGAGAGAGAGAAATGGACCTGGAGAGTAGGGGGAAGTTTGTATGGTCCCTGTGACTCCTATATGGGTTACCATCCTTTTCAAATTTAATGAAATAGAACAGCAGGACAACACACAGATAGCAGAACAATCACAATAACCTTCATCAGATGGCAAGGTTCATATGTCAAAATCAGATGTCCTATCAGTTTTCTGCATGATGGATCACAAAATAAATACTTCAAGCCACAAGCTCCTACTTAGTGACAGTCTCCTCATTCTTCTTTGTCTACTGCTTCTGCCATCTACCTCTTTATTGAAGGTTTTAATTTATCCAATAAACAAAAACATAGTCAGAGTAAATATTGTAAAATGAGTCAATCTTAACTGCAGTTCATATCACAAATAGGAAGATAGATAGAGTGCAGATATGACTGATTATTCTGGAACAATAGTATTTCTTGTAGTGCATAATGAATTTACAGCAGTGCTAAAAATTTGGTGATTGAAGGGAATTTAATGGTGTGGCATAGTTCTTTTGGGGGGAAATGTTATCATTCTTCCTCTGTACAATGTTACATTCTTGTCCTTAAAATCTCCATACTCCCTCTTCCATTTTTTTTATATTAAACTGTTATTATATATTATACATTATATATATTATACATTAAA
>NC_056522.1:299216421-299229086 GCF_019175285.1 Sceloporus undulatus | reverse complement strand
TATATTATATTATATTATATTATATTATATTATATTATATTATATTATATTATAACTGATATTATATATTGAACCCTGCTATTTACTTAGTAGCCAAATCCCAAGCCATTCCTGGAGCAACACTTATGCCTTATACTCTCTTGTAGGACCTTAACTACCCCACCCACCAACTCATTCAGTTGCCTGTCCACTAGCAAAATGCAACACAAGCAGATGCAGATTGGAATATGTTTTTGATATGCAAAAATTTTATTCCACAGAGATCCCCAAAGATCCCAGAAAAATATTTATAGCTATTTAAAATCTCTTCTGGGTTTGTTATTTTAAAGCCATTGTACTGGGAGGGGGGGAGAGAAAGGATGAAGAAAAACTTTTCCAGAGTTCCTAAAATGGAATAATGTTTCAGAAGAAAGGAGGAATAATACCAAAAGTTTTAAGCAAAACATATACCTGGCCTCCATAAATTGAAATTGTAACATAACAAACAGAAAGTGGACTGCTTTATGTGAATTGTGCAGTTCCAGTACCTCAAAATGAGCAATGTTTAATATCTAAAGTTTTGCCAAATATGGAATAAAAGGGACTTTTATTCTGCTTTTAATAGGTTTCACTGCACTCTAATTCTGCTATAAATGACTATAGTATACCACTTTTATTACTGATGCTGACCTTTCAGTCCAGAGTGGTATGTAGGTTGCCTTTCTCCTTGTTATAAAAGCAATTCAATATTAGTATATATTGAAATATAAATATGCTTCCAGGGAGAATGCACATGGATAAAATAGATTACTCTAGTCTACATTTGACTTCTAAAAATCTATTTTTTCAATCTCATTTATAATTTATGAATTTTGGAAAGTTGTGACAACAATCAGAATGTTGGTGAAAAGGATGATGATGGTGATGGTGAATATTATTTCCATTTCTTCGACAGCTTTTCTAAAATAGGCTTGCAATTGAATATACAAAAGATAAAGAAAAAAAAAGAAATGTATATTATAAGACAATGGCTGCTATCCACACAGCAGAAATAAGCCAGGCTGACACCACTTTAACTGCCATGGCTCAGTGCTATGGAATTTTAGGAACTATAGTTTTGTGAGATATTCAGCCTTCTCTGTCAAAGAGCTCTGGTGCCACAAGAAACTACAAATTTGGTTTTGTTGTAGGCTTCAACCAATGGTGACCCTGGGGATGAGACATCTCCAAAACCCTGTACTCCACTACTCTGCTCAGATCCTTCACTCTCAGCCTTATGGACCTTTTGATTAAGGGCAAAAATCTGACATGTGGCCTTCCTCTCTTTCTATTGCCCTCTAACTTTCTTAACATCATTGTCTTTTCTGGTGATTGTCTTTTCCTTCTCATGTTGATAATACTGTCCCAACATTTGGTTCAGGGAAAGAGGGTAGTATCTAAAGCTGGTGAAAACTAATTCAGGCGCGTTACAGACAGCCCAGAAGGGGCAGTTTCACGCCACTGCTGATTGCTGTGTCTGGGAACCACAGCATCCAAACTGCGTGGTTCCTGGACGCAGCAAAGAAGGAGTGTGAAAATCGCGCTGCTTCCTCAGCCCTGGAAGAGATGCCGCGAGGCGCTAGTTGTGCACTGGAGGCGTCACTTCTGCTGCACGACGTGCGGATGCAGAGCGTCCGCTATGCCAAAATGGCGGCGGCCGTGTGGAACGGCCGCCACCATTTTGATATAGTCATTATGCGCGAGGGGCAAGGTGTGTCAGGAAGCGCTGCCCCTCGCGCGTAATGACGGCACCTCATGGGCCCGTCTGTAACGCGCCTCAGTGAACAAGAAGATTTGTTAACCACTAACTACTTTAATTTCTTCAACATTAGGAGGATTTCTTAGAATCATTGAATCATAGACTCATAGAATCGTAGAGTTGGAAGAGACCACAAGGGCCATCTAGTTCAACCCCCTGCCATGCAGGAAATCTCAATCAAAGCATCCCCAACAGATGGCCATCCAGACTCTGTTCAGCTCCTTAAAACTGCCAATCCCAGCATGCAACAGGAGGCTGCTAGAGGAGTCACACTGGAATAGTAGCTCTTTAAGAGCATAGTGTGATAAACATCTCTAAAGACCTCCAAGGAGGGAGATTCCACTACACTCTGAGGGAGTTTGTTCCACTTTCGGACAGCCCTTACTGTCAGGAAGTTCTTCCTAATGTTGAGGTGGAATCTCTTTTCCTGTAGCTTGCATCCATTGCTCCGGGTCCTAGTCTCTAGAGCAGCAAAAAACAAGCTTGCTCCCTCCTCAATATGACATCCCTTCAAATATTTAAACAGGGCTATCATATCACCTCTTAACCTTCGTTTCTCCAGGCAAAACATCCCCAGCTCCCTAAGTCATTCTTCATAGGGCATGGTTTCCAGACCCTTCACCATTTTAGTCGCCCTCCTTTGGACATGCTCCAGTTTCTCAATGTCCTTTCTGAATTGTGGCGCCCAGAACTGGACACAATATTCCAGGTGGGGCCTGACCAGAGCAGAATACAGTGGCACTATTACTTCCCTTGATCTAGACACTATACTTCTATTGATGCAGTATAAAATCGCATTGGCCTTGTTAACTGCCACATCGCACAGTTGACTCATGTTCAACTTGTGGTCTACTTGGACTCCTAGATCCCTTTCACATGTTGTCTCCTTAAGCCAGGTGTCCCCCATCCTATATCTGTGCATTTCATTTTTCCTCCTTAAGTGCAGTACCTTACATTTCTCCCTGTTGAAGTTCATTTTGTTAGCTGTGGCCCAGCTTTCTAGTCTGTTCAGGTCATTTTTAATTTTGATCCTGTCCTCTGGAGTATTAGCTATTCCTCCTAATTTGGTGTCATCTGCAAATTTGATAAATATGCCCCCAATTCTGTCATCCAAGTCATTGATAGAGATGTTGAATAACACTGCCCCCAGGACAGAGCCCTGTGGGACCCCACTGGTCACTTCTCTCCAGGATGAAAAGGTGCCATTGTAGAGCACCCTTTGGGTTCGGCCGGTCAACCAGTTACAAATCCATATAACAGTTACTTTGTCTAGCCCACATTTTACAAGCTTGTTTGCAAGAATGTCATGGTGAACTTTGTCAAAGGCCTTACTGAAATCAGGATATACTATATCGATAGCATTCCCTTCATCTACCAAGCTGGTAATTTTATCAAAGAACGAGATAAGATTTGTCTGGCATGACTTCTTTCTCTGAAACCTGTGTTGACTTTTTGTGATTCTGGCATAGCCTCTTGTTGTTAACTGCCTTCAAGTCGACCTATAGTGACTCTATGAATGAGAGACCTCCAAGTTACCCTATCCTCAACCATCCTGCTCAGCTCTTGCAGATTCATGGTTGTGTCTTCTCTGATTCAATCTATCCATCTATTATATAGTCTTCCTCTTTTCCTATTGCTCTCAACTCTTTTTTTGTTGCCCCCAACTTTATCAAGCCTTACTATCTTTTCCAGTGAGTCTTTTAGTCTCATGATATGGCCAAAGAACCACAACCTCAGTTTAGTCATCCTAGCTTCTAGGAACAGGCCGGATTTGATCTAGGACACATTTATTGGTCTTTTTTAGCCATCCACAGTATTCACAAAACTCTTCTCCATCACCATATGTCAAATGAGTTTATTTTCTTCCTATCAGCATTGTTTTTTTTGGTTTTTTTTACTGCTTGGCTTTCACAACCATATGTAGAAATGGGGAATACTATTGTGTGGACCATCCTCTCTTTAGGATTTAGTGATATATTTTTACACTTTGCAATCTTGTCTAGCTGCTCCAAAGGAAAAGCCATCCTAGCTGCCCTGCCAAGTCAAAGTCTTTTTCTTAGGAGTGGTACAGAACTCCCAAAAAGGGAGGCCTGCTGGCCCCTGTTTTTCCTCTGCAGGGAAGCCACAGCCGCAAAATGACGCAGCTTCCCTGCAGCGGAAAATAAACCTGTGAAAAGCAGGTTCTTTTTGCCCCACAGGGTGGACGTCGCGAGTGTGCCAATGGTGCACTCGTGACATCACAGACACATGCATCCCTCATGTCACAATGGCAGTGCCCGTATACATGGGGTGCTGCCATTGTTATGGTGCCACGCCATACTAGGGTTAGGGACAGTGCAGTTGCCGCATGGACCCTTAACCCTAGTATGGTGCCACCCGTGCATGCCACGCTTTATTTGTTTACAGCCATCTCATCTCTGATTAATAACTGAGCCAAGTATGGAAAATCTTGAACTATTTCAATGTCTGTGGAGCAGTACAGACGGAAGGGTCCATGCATCTCCATGCTGCAGCACAGACGTGCTGCAAAAAAAAGCCATCTAGAGAAGCTTCTTTTTCATGTCACTGGAAGCAGGAAGGGGTGCCACCATGGTACTACTTCCTACCAATGATGTCTGGTTGCTGTACAGCAGCAGCAGCATCATGGCAGCCGCATATGAATGGTGCCAGCGCCTGTACATATTAGAGTTCAGGAGCGTGCGGACCCTAATATCGATGCCACCACACCACAAAGCGCCTGTGTGTACTGGGCCTTCATTGTCTGATTTAAAATTATGTAGATTTCTAAATAATTTAGATTTCTACCTTATGCTTAATGTCTGATCAAATAACTGAAAAAAAGAAAGTGAGAGGTTTAAACAAGCTAGGTTTGTGTGTCCCTTTTCTCAACTGCAGCAACAATCTGGAAGATCTCTGTTTATGTCACTAATGATGCAGTTCTAAATCAGAGATAGCCAGCTACTGGGGTTTAGGATTAGCCAGATTACTCTGCTCACTAAACTCAAAGATCCACAGAGAGATCAATCCTCTACTAAAATGAGCTTTTAAAAAAAAATATGAGAAAAGAGGAGCTGAATTATGTTCAATCTAAGTTTCTTTCAGCCCAGGGATATAGTCATAATGCCAAAACAAGAGTGGGCCAGAATACCATCCATCCATCCATCCATCCATCCATCCATCTCTTTATTAATCTTCCACCTTTTTTAAAGATGGACACTCAATGCAGTTTATAAAAAAGTAGAAAATGCAATAAAAACAAATGGTTAAAAATATAACATTAAGATGAAAACAGTATTGAACAAGAACAGAATTGAAACCATTTCAAATCTTATGTTAAAAGAAAGATTAAAAAAAACAGCACAGAACCATAAAAAGTTATTTTCTTGTTAAAAATCAATTTCAAAGGCTTGCTGTAAATGAAAGATTTTAGCCAGGTGTCAAAAGGAAACTAAGGAAAAGCCATCCTAACTTTCTTAGGGAAGCAAGTTCTAAAGTATAGGAGCAGCCACAGAGAGGCTTTCTTCTGTGTTCCCACTAACCACATCTGTGAAGGTGGTAGGATAAAGAAAATGTCTCCCTTATAGATCTTAAAGCTCAGGCAAGCACACATAGGAAGATGTGGCCCTTCAACTAGCCTGAATATGAGTATACCATGTGTATGAGTAGTTTTTAAAAAAACCAAATCTTCTAGACTGGAAGTGTTCAGATTCAGTACAAATTTCAGGTGGTCCTCTCTCAGCTCATTTGGTCCTTGGCCATCTTGGCCAATTGGGATTGTGGTCTAAAGCAAGACAAAAAAGAGGTCCCAATGACAGTAGCTAATGTTTTGGTATGAAGAGGCACCATTCATATCTATGGAAGAAAATTACAAGTAGATTGATGTTACTAGTAATCATGATTACATGAAATCACACTGAAAGGCAAAGGCACGCTGTCAGGGAAATAGAAATTGTGGGGAATGTCTTCTTTTCACTGTCTTTGGAAGCAAACAGAAATTATGAGGTGTGATTAGGATAAATAAAAATATTCTTGTTTAAACACACCAGTACCTGTTAGCAAAAACAGCTGAATTCACAAAGTGACAACTTTGTAAAGCAATTTTGTTTGTTTTTTTGGAGGGGGATATAAAGCTGTGTTTTAGAAGAGTCCCCCCCCCCCGACATTTTGCCAGCAGCTGTAGATGACATCTTCAGAGAACGCTGGCATGGAAGAGAGTGAGGTATATATACTGTTGACTGAGAGGAAGTGATTTGCATGTTAATCTGTATATTGTTCTGTTGTTGAATAGCAAGGCATCAGGGTGTCTATTTACTAAATGATCCATTGTCTGCTGGGAAACCCCCCTCACCCTGGGTGGCTTTCATTTGCATTTGATGGGTCTTGAAGTCTACATAGGAACCATCAAACACAGTGAACAAACACAAATCAAGGAACACGAGAGTCACTGCAGACTGGTTCAGCCAGAAATATCAGCAGTAGCAGAACCATCCTGGACATAAAATGCTGTTTGAAAACACTGAAATTCTAAACCATGCCAACAACTATCAGATCAGAATGCACAGGGAAGCCATTGAAATCCATAAACACTTGGACAACTTCAACAGGAAAGAAGAAACCCTGAAACAAAATCCACAAAAAACTATGTCAGAGATATTTACACCAGTGAAGAGATCCAGGACACCAATCATGGAAGCCAGGTGGAGAGCATCTGGATAAGAATCAAAGGGGAGGGAAAGAACAAGGATGTTACGGTGGGAGTCTACTACAGACCCCCAAGTCAGACTGAGGAATTGGATGATATCTTTCTAGAACAGATGACCACACAGTCAGAAAAGAGAGATGTAGTAGTGATGGGCGACTTCAACTATCCTGATATTTGCTGGAAGTCAAACTCAGCAAAATCCTCAAGGCCTAGCAAATTCCTCACTTGCCTGGAAGACAATTTCATGGTCCAAAAGGTGGAAGAGGCAACAAGGGGGTCAGCTATTTTAGATCTGATCCTAACCAACAAGGATGACTTGGTTAATGGGGTGCAAGTGGTGGGATCCTTAGGTGGAAGTGACCATGTTCTCCTGGAGTTTGTAATACAGTGGAAAGGAGAAGCCAGGCATAGTCAGACACGCATCCTAGACTTTAGGAGAGCGGATTTCAGTAAACTTAGAGAAGTATTGAGGGCAATTCCATGGTCAGAAATACTAAAAGATAAAGGAGTTCAGGACGGATGGGACTTTCTCAAAAGGGAGATGCTGAAGGCACAATTTCAAACAGTTCCAGTGAGAAAGAAAAACGGGAGATGTCTCAAGAAACCAGGATGGATGACTAAGGAACTTTCAACCGAGCTAAGTTTGAAACAGAAGATGTATAAGAAATGGAAAAAGGGGGAAATCACAAAAAAGGAATTCAAAGAAATAGCAGGCATGTGTAGGGGTAAAGTCAGAAAAGCTAAAGCTCAGAATGAACTCAGGCTTGCTAGAGAGGTTAAGAACAATAAAAAGGGCTTTTTTGGATATGTCCGCAGCAAAAGGAAGAAGAAGGAAACGATAGGGCCACTGCGTGGAGAAGATGGCAAAATGCTAACAGAAGACAGAGAAAAGGCAGAATTACTCAACACCTTCTTTGCCTCAGTCTTCTCAGAAAAGGCAAAGGGTGCTCAACCTGAGGATAATGGAGCAGAGGACAGGATAGGGGAATTTCAGCACAGAATATGTAAAGAGATAGTAGAGGAATACCTTGTTAATCTAAATGAATTTAAGTCTCCAAGGCCAGATGAACTACATCCCAGAGTATTAAAAGAACTGGCAAATGTAATATCAGAGCCATTGGCAATAATATTTGAAAACTCCTGGAGAACAGGAGAGATCCCAGCTGACTGGAGGAGGGCAAACGTTGTCCCCATCTTCAAAAAGGGGAAAAAAGAGGATCCCAACAATTATCGTCCAGTTAGTCTGACATCAGTACTAGGAAAGATTCTGGAGCAGATAATTAAACAGAGAGTCTGTGAACATCTAGAAGGCAATGCCATAATCACAAAAAGTCAACATGGGTTTCAGAGAAACAAGTCATGCCAGACAAACCTAATCTCTTTCTTTGATAAAATTACCAGCTTGGTAGATGAAGGGAATGCTGTGGATATAGTATATCTTGATTTCAGTAAGGCCTTTGACAAGGTTTCCCATGACATACTTGCAAACAAGCTGGTAAAATGTGGGCTAGACAAAGGAACTGTTACATGGATCTGTAATTGGTTGACCGGCCGAACCCAAAGGGTGCTCAACAATGGCTCCTTTTCATACTGGAGAGAAGTGACCAGTGGGGTTCCACAGGGCTCTGTCCTGGGCCCAGTGCTATTCAACATCTTTATGAATGACCTGGATGACAGAATTGGGAGCATACTTATCAAATTTGCAGATGACACCAATTTAGGGGGAATAGCTTATACCCCAGAGGACAGGATCAAGATTCAAAATGACCTGAATAGACTAGAAAGCTGGGCCAAAGCTAACAAAATGAAATTCAACACAGAGAAATGTGAGGTATTGCACTTAGGGCGGAAAAATAAAATGCACAGATATAGGATGGGTGACACCTGGCTGAATGAAACTACGTGTGAAAGGGATCTAGGAGTCCAAGTAGACCACAAGTTGAACATGAGTGAACAATGTGATGCGGCAGCTAAAAAGGCCAATGCTATTTTAGGCTGCATCAATAGAAGTATAGTGTCTAGATCAAGAGAAGCAATAGTGCCACTGTATTCTGCTCTGGTCAGGCCCCACCTAGAATATTGTGTCCAGTTCTGGGCAGCACAATTCAGAAAGGACATTGAGAAACTGGAGCGTGTCCAAAGGAGGGCGACAAAAATGGTGAAGGGTCTGGAAACCATGCCCTATGAGGAACGACTTAGGGAGCTGGGGATGTTTAGCCTGGAGAAAAGAAGGTTAAGAGGTGATATGATAGCCCTGTTTAAATATTTGAAAGGATGTCATATTGAGGAGGGAGCAAGCTTGTTTTCTGCTGCTCCAGAGAACAGGACCCGGAACAATGGATGCAAGCTACAGGAAAAGAGATTCCACCTGAACATTAGGAGGAACTTCCTGACAGTAAGGGCTGTTCGACAGTGGAATGCACTCCCTCGGAGGGTGATAGAGTCTCCTTCCTTGGAGGTCTTTAAACAGAGGCTGGATGGTCATCTGTCAGGGATGCTTTGATATAGATTTCCTGCATGGCAGGGGGTTGGACTGGATGGCCCTAGTGGTCTCTTCCAACTCTATGATTCTATGATTCTATGGGTGCCGGCCATGAAAGCCTTTGACTTCACAATTTTTCTTTGATTATCAGAGGACAAAAATTGCTGGACAGAGCTGAACATTTTATCTATAAAATCAAAGATGAAAGAATCTTTAGCTACTAGACAACATTCTCCATTATCAAAATCTATCATTTATTTGCTTTATGGCTTTGGCTTACTCCTAAGAGCTATAGTTGTGGATTCTGTTTGTACCCAACACAGTGAAAATATCCCAACTGACCCTTGCAGTTGCAATTATTGGCTTCTTAAAACTCCTCCAACGACAAGGGTAAGAAAGAGTAGAGAAACAAACTAATATTCTCTATTTGGCATAGCATTCTTGGTCTGTAGCAGGCCACTTCATGAGATGAATGATACCCTCCTTTGGTTGAAGACATGGGTGTATAAATAATCTTCCACCTCAATTAATCCTTCATATGTTTGATGACATGGGCTGCAGTCCATTAAAAGCTGACATCAAATCAAATTTGTTAGTCTTTTAAGCTGTTATTTGACTCATGGTAACTATGAAACAGAATAATGTAACTATACCCCTGGAGTTCTTTCTCTCCCCAAAGTCAAAGCAACCCTTATGTTACTCCCTTTTCTTTCAGTGTGAGTAGCTGTAAACATGGCAAGTTATTAACCATTATTTACTGGTACAGTCGGCCCTTCTTATACATGGATTTTTTATACACGGATTCAAGCATACACGGTTTGAAAATGTTAAAAAAGGTATAAATTTCAAATAACAAACCTTGATTTTCCATTTTTTTTATAAGGGACACCATTTTGCTATGTCATTATATTTAATGGGACTTGAGCATACACAGATTTTGTTATACACGGGGGATCTTGGAACCAAACCCCAAAGTATAACAAGGGTCCACTGTATTGCCAATCCAGTTAAGTCCATTCAACTTAGAAAATATGGATAATCGGTGACAAGATAGAGAATAATTAATGTTTGCACAGTGGGGAGAAAACAGATTGAGAGAAGATTTGTATATTTATCTATCTGATTTATATTCCACCTCTCTCCAAGCATGGGGCTCAAGGTAGCTTAATGAGAAAGATCTCACACTGCATTAGAATCCCAAGTGAGTTGTCCATCAGGCACAACCTGGGAAATTTAGTAATTTTTTTTGTATTTAGATCCCAAAGTTCCTCAGCCAACACAACCAGTGGCCAGGTCCACAAGAGGATTCTGGCAGTTGTAGGCAAAAATATAGCTCTTCCATATTCTGCCTAGGCAAGTATATATGATGGCCTTCATTCCATGGGTATTGCAATGGTAACTTTAATACTAAAGATCCACATCTTTTCTAGAATTTCAGAAATTATAATCCTGCCTACAGTGGCATCTCTTTGACTACAGACAGTAGTGAAACAGATGTGAAAAGCATCTAGATGACATAGACATCTGAAGTAATGGAAAATGTTCTATTTAGAAGATAAAACAAACATTTTCTCTTCCCAAAAAGCTTTCAAACAGCATTTCAGATCAGTTTCATTGCAATATTTGCTCTGGGGAAACATCATGCTGCTTTGTCTTTTTTATTATTTATTTTCAGACTGAAAAATGAGCCATGTGAATTTTTTAGAAGATCTGCAGTTCTGTACAGGTAAACTGTGAAATAACCATAAATTTGAGGCTTGTTTTAATAGTAAACTCAAAATACTTACTAATCGTTACTGTTGGTTATTCTTTGTCTCAAGTGACCTTATGACTGCTTTGGGAAGGACTGGGACCTGGTTAGACTTATCTGAGAAAGATAAAAACCAGTTGGAAAATTCAGTTTGCCGAATGTTAGTATGAATTTTGTAGGTGCGTAAGCCAATATTTCTGCTAGTTCTTGTTAGTGATTTTCCATTTCTGTAACAGTGCATTTCAAACCTACCATTAACTTCTTATACATAGTCTGTCCTCTACATCACAACTACTCAAATTGGTGGCCCATTGGCCAGTGCTAGCCCACAAGCCACGAGTTGAGCCAGAATAGAAGGTTCTAAAACAGAGCCATACAACTTCAACAGATCCAAGCCAGTTTTCTGCCCCTCCTGTTTCTAACAGGTTTATCTGAAAGTTCCTCATAGGTATTGAACTTTTTCAGTACTGTGGAAGGAAAAATTCTCATACTGCAACCAAAATTCCTGCAGAAATCACCTTCTTCCTATGCACCAACCCACCCATTCCACATGCATTTAGTAGTTGGTGGAGAGAAAGAGAGAAGCAGCTGGCTATGTCCTTGTAACCAAGTAAGGAACAAAAAAGACATCTTTACAGACCTCCTGTACACCCAGCCACATGCTTCTCTGGTGATGTCAGATGTTTCTCTGATATTTCGTGCTTGAAGGAGGAAGTTATCTTAGACAGGAATGGAAAGATGCATTGTTTTTTGCAGAACTTTACAATATGTCTCTGGATACAAAGAACTTGGCCACAAACACGGAAGGAAAAAAACCCTCTGGAAATAGTTGTACATTTTCATACATTTCAGGTTTTCAGAAAAAGGTAATTTTGTTCAGAAGGATCCTGTGGCTTATTCAAAAGGTGAATTGCTAGACCTGGTGGCTTTCAGAGATGCAATTCACCCTTTTTTTGGCCAGAAAAAGGGCAGACCAGAAGTCTTGTTGCACTTGTAGACGGCAAACAGCCTTTATATAAATATATTATGGGAGCAATATATACAAGTTATTACAAATCCCATTGGAAAAGGGGGCAGGTGTCATAGCAATATATCATTCTACTGACCTCAAAATCTATGCATAAAATGTATGCATAAAAGATGCTGATTTCCATAAACTATTCTCTCAGGCTCTTATAACACTATGAAATTGATTTTAACATGAAATATGATTAGTTAGCATTTTGCTTCTCTCCTGTGACTTGCTTCCAAGTGATCAATAATGTTTTAATTTAGACTTGAAGCTGAAGTAAAGCACAGCCAGACACACTGGCATACACCACTTCAATGTTTTCATTCAACTGCTTGATTTTACCAAGCATTTTTAGTTCTCCTATTCATATATTTTGTGATATCACCATAGTCACCATTCTAAGTTTTTTAAAACAAAGCCCATGGCTTGGTAGATTGCTTTCCATGTGGCTAGTTGTCTGTTGGGAAACATTTCCTGTTCTTTGAAATTGTTTCTTACTACCTTGTTGAGCATTGTGGAATGATTTGGGATTATCTAGAAACGTTCACTTTGTATGATGAAAACTATGAACATATCCTCTTATCCTCAAATAAATCTTATAAAAAGATGGAGTTGCTCTCCTCGTATACAAATTCTTTAAATCCAGATTATGGATCTTTGTATTAAGAATGGACAGAACTGTACTGTGATGAAATTTCTCCACTGACATTAGTTTTTATGGTAATTACTGCCTGGAACAAAAATGAGCAATGTTTCCAAAGCCTTCATTTCTGAACTTCATATATGCGTTAATATGCCTTGTCAGTGTAATGCAGGTCTGATGATTACAGAGTGGGATAATACAGCATTTGGGAAGAAGAATGAATCTCAGAGAATTCTCAAGGCTTTGCCGTGTTTTAGTCTATATTATAGTGGCCTGCAATCTGGGCAAGACAATGGAAA
>NC_056522.1:299181414-299216411 GCF_019175285.1 Sceloporus undulatus | reverse complement strand
TCAGTTTGTTAAGCCTGGTTTGCACATTATTTTCAAAGATTTTTTTTGCCATGGGGTAGTCATATCAGAAATGATAGGAGAATTAACTCTTTCCCCTCCAGATGTGATTCTCCCTAAAAATCCTGTCCCTTTCATGTAATTGAGAGGGGGGAGAGTACTTGTTACTAATGTGTTGCTGCATGAATAACAGAAATGCTGGACTATGAAGGAAATGAACAGAGGACAGTCAATATAAAAAAGAAAAAAGTTTACTCATCACCAGTATCTCATCACTGGTTTCTCTTAATGGTGATAAAGAGTGGATGCAAGGAGATCTGATTAAGGACTAAAGACATCAATGGGTTGGAGAAACAAACTAAAGGCTTTATTATAGGAACTCCTTTCTAAGATAGGAATGTTATCAGAATATCAGTTTATATCACAGAGGGGTCAGAATAGGTAATAGTCACTCAAACTATCTAGGGAGATTATTGCACTCTAAATCCATGCAGGTTACATGCGGGTTGTAGCTGTCAGCAACGGATCTTATCACACTGATCTTTTCAAATCAGAGCTTCTCTCACTGTTTTCCAAGAATAGGATTTTTCCATTCTTGAAAAGCTGCTGGAGAAGCCTGGGTTGGATATGGGCTGCCTACTGTCTGGGCATGAGGCAGTATGACTACAACCCGCTTGTAACCCGGTGCAAATTTTGTGTGCAATAATCTCCTAACCCTATTATTACTCTTGACTCTTCAGTGCTAAGCATTGTTGCTCTTCTATCAGATGGTACTAGAGCTATGATACCCATTTGAGACTCCATGATGTGCCCAAGGATTCAGTGTAATGCAGTGGTTAGACCACCAAACTATAAGAAGAGAGACACAGATTAGTCACAAAACGCATACAGTCATTTTTTTTCTCATTCCATCTACCACACTGAGCCTCCTTGAGGATCAAGGTAAGGATCTATGCTACCTGACATTCACAGAAAAGGATTAGCCCCCCCCCCCCCCAGTAATAATATGAAAAGTATGATTAAAAGGTAAGGCCTTGGCAAAATGATACATACTCTCTCTAGGGGAGAGTAGGGGAGAGACCTGGATATAAGAATGTAGTTAGTCCCAATAGACTAACATAATGCAAAAAAGAAAGAAAGATACATTTTTAAAAAAGCATTTAAAGAATGTTGATGCCTAGCTAATGTCATATTACATTCCAAGGCATCACTCTGAGCTAATTACATGCAGATGAATTGTGCATACATATAGTACATCTAACAGCATTCTGCATTTACATGTATCACAGAAAACTGTACAGTTGGCTTTCTGTATCCACAGATTCTTTATCCATGGATTCAACTATCCACAGCTTAAAATGTTTTAAAAAGTATAAATTCTCAAAAGCAACCCTTGATTTTGCCATTTTATATAAGATACACCATTTATTCTACCATTATATTTAATGGAACTTGAGCATACATGGAGCATCCTGGAACCAAATCCCAGTGGATAACAAGGGCCCAGTGTATTTCTCTATACAGGTGAAAAAGCACAATACTAAATCAACAATCAAGGTACTGAAGGTTAAACAATATGGGTTAAATGATGCAGAATTCACCACTGCTTGGACTACTAGAGCTGCATGTGGAAAACTAGAGCACTTTCAGTTATTTCCTTAATACATCTAGTGGCCAAATTTTCCATAGGCAGATGAAACAAGAATAAATAGAAATAGAAGTTCCCAGGCCATCTGTTTGCATCTTGATCCCTTCTAAAGATTGTATGTATCAGAGGAATAGTAAAGACACTTTCTATTGCTTTTCTTTATAACCCACACTTGCAACTAAGACAGTTCTGTCTGTTACTGTCTTAATAAAAACAGCTTGATTATTATAAAAGCAACTCGACTCATAGTTCATTATTTCCCACTGGGTGCAATAAACTGTAAAGAGCAGCACTAACCCATCCTTTTCTTGCACTCAGTAAAAAAAAATCTTGTCTACTTCTTTTCCTATTTTTCACAAACACATGTGTGGTATAGATTAATAATGTCTACAAATCAGGTAGGTGGAAATATGGGGAAGAGAATTTAAAAGAAATTTTATTTAGCAAGTTATAGATGTGAAACACTCTTCAGTGGGAACATTAAATAGAAAGAAATATGGGGACTATGAAGAAATCAACCAAAATATAATTGAGAATCCACTGTGCAGTTTCATAATGACAGAATGACAGAGCCATGACTAGAATTGCTATTTAAGATTTTGCTCAGTAAAATAATGAACCTCAAAATTTAACATGCCTTGGGCATTCATCTAGATACTCTCAGTGTTGTTTTTGTTGTGGTTTTTTTTCTGAGAGAGATCGAGATCATGAAGGGAGGTGGCTTATCCATTACAAAATGTATGCCAAATCAGCTTTGTAAGAACTTCAAAATTTGAGGGTGAGGAACAGATACACATATCTTTCAATCAGGGACGTAGCTAGGATTTTAGGAAGGGGGTGGGGGGTTCCAGACTAAGTGCCACCATTATAATGGGTCTTGGGTGCGGCGGCGCAGCAGCACACACCATTCATTTTTCTAATGGAAGGGGGGGTCCATACCCCAAGACCCCCCCCCTTGGCTACATCCCTGTTTCAATATGAAGAGGATCCTTAAAATTATAAGCCATATATGATAGCATTACATTTCAGTTATTGTTATCAGATTTTATTGATTTATATTCCTGACTTTCCTCACAAAGTGAGTCAGTGCAATTCAAATGCTCCATTCTATCATGATTAATGTGCTGCTGATGTAGTAAAACACCTTTTTTCTCTTTGTGTATATGCATAAGCTACAGATAAAAGCAATATTCCTGAGATCAGTTCCAAACTGGCTTGACTATCTTTTTCTCATCAATTTTCCAAGATTCCATTTATGAATGATTCTCTTCTGACATATCACAAAGGCAGTTCTATCTTTTATTATTTGAACAACACTGTGATTCCAACACTCTCATCTGGCACTTGATACATTAGTATGTACTAGGAATGCAAAAGAGGTTTGTTTGTTTTGTTTTGTTATTCCACTCATTTTCATAATTAAAAACCTCCTTCATGTTGTTATCCATTTGTTATTATATCATTTGTTTTCCTTATTCTCATTAATTTACATTCTCATCATCTTCCAAAGAAATACCTAATGGTGTTGCTGCTGCCTGCAAAGTCTGTGCTTTACATTCTATGGCAAGGATATTTTCAAGTATTATATACTCTTTCAAGTGATCAGATCTGCCAAATACTTGACAGACAGAAGGCAGCTTCTTCATAGTGCTGAAAATTAACAGCACATTGTCTGATCAGTTACTACTATCTATAGTAGGTTTGGGGAACTGGAAAAGGCTAGGAGACTGCATTGGTCCCCTGGGAGACCCTCAATGCTGAACACCCAATACCCCACTTCCTCAAAAAAGAGGGTTGAGAAAAGGGTTTGTTGTTTTTTGGGGTGGGGGTATCCCCCAATGTTCCCAAACACTATCTTAGGCACAGGAGACGCCTTTTCTTTATAACAGAAAGTGAGCAGAATTTCCCGTTCACTTCCTCTCTCAAAAAATGGCTTCTTCAGGATCTAAATTGACCCGTGCCCATGCCCCCCAAAACATGGAGTAAATCCTCTCAAGTGACCCAAGAAGGCACTTGGGGACAAACATAAGAATAAAATAAAATAGCAGTATAGCAATAACATGTACATTTCTATACAGGTTATCAGTGAACTCAGCACTCTCCAAGCAGTTTACAGTCTATAAGCTAATTCTCCCAACAAGCTGGGCACTCATTTTACCCACCAATGAAAGGATGGAAGGCTGTGTCAACCTTGGAGCCCCCAGGATCAAACTCACAACCCTGTAGCTGTAAGTACTGGCATTTAAACACTGTGCCACCAGGCTCCTTGAAAATAAAATAAAATAAAACAAAACAAAATCCTTTTGACCCTTTGGGGGCTCAGGGCCATAAGAGCATATCCACCAGATTGAGGTTCACCATCTCTGGGAAAAGAAAATAATTGTGGCCCCTCAGTTGTACTGAGAATTCAATTCCTCAGTGTAGTGAGAAGTGCTCTAGGTACAATTCCAAATAGACTGACAAAACCTCTGAATAAAATTGGCATAGATAGGACCATAATAGCACAATTACAAAAAAGTGAAAATACTTGGAACGTGCCACATTATCTGATATTACCTGACTAATTCGTAGGTTTGTGGGTAAAATATAATCATTGATATTCCAAAATTCCAATCAGTAACGCCTGGTAGACTGTGAAACCAAGATAATAATCAAAATTGCAAAAGAGAATCTGGTTCAATATAGAATGAACAAACCCTCAAGCAAACATATAAGATTACAAAGGGCTAAGCATCTAGTCTCTGGAATGAGAACAAAAATAGAGTCCTATAGCACTTTTACAACTATTATGTTACAGAATCTGCTTATTACCATCTACAAAACAAGTGAGATATCATGCACAAATTAGAATACTATGGAAAGAGCAACCAAAAATGGCTGTCATCAGTAAATATGGATTTATAGTACCACTAGGCAAGATATTGTGAAGAGATGAGATAGTGGGGGCTAACAGTAGGACTAAAAAATAACTCGCCAACCGAAATGTATTTCAACTACCATTCTTGTTATTGCTATAAGCACCAATCCACACCACTAAGTCTATAGCACTAAACTACTTAAAGGCAAGATGGAATAGGCTTGACCTACCACCTGCTTTGTAGAATGTTGCAGTTAACTATGCTTCAGTATGCATTACTAATGCTATACAGGCATTCCTCCTGAATGCACAACAGCTAAAGGGGTAGGGAGATACACATAGGTCAGCCCAATGTTCCTTGTGCATGGGCACCTCTAAAGACAGAACAATGTGCAACATTTTGCAGGAAAGTTGTAAGCACATTTGGCTCACCATACTTAAAGGTCTACCTGTGATTGAAAACTCTACCTGAATAATTTAACTCTACTAGATCTCCACATACAAAATTACAGAAAAGCCAGTAATGTTGGGGTGTTGGTGTCAGGCATGACATTTACTCCCTGGCTCACACCAGAATTTTAAACCTTGTTTCAGGAGGCTTAAAGTTTGTATAATGCTATCGTGCTCTGGCATTCAAATTTAACTCATCTAAGATCCATAATTCCAGAATGTGCCTGACAAGTTGCTAAGCCCCCACAATTATGTTACTGTAGGAAACAAACATACCACATTGAGGACAGCCATTTCCACACAGCTTTTCATAAGTGTCACAGTGCTGCCATAGTCCTGGGCCCTGATGTCTACACACTGGCTTTCATAACCCCACCTTCCTGCGATATATCCTTCTCAGCATGCTTTTTGATCAGTATTTTGATTTTTTTTATTATTATTATTTTCAATTGTGCAGTCACATCAAATGATCAAGTACAGTACATAAAAGGGAAAAATAAACTGAAAAAATAAAAGAAGAACAGATTGCTTGGGAACAGTTAGGGAGAGGTGGAAAGAGGGACAGGAGCATAATCATGCCCACATGCACTACATGTATTGCAATTATAGCAGGAGGAAGTTATTAAACATGAATCAATAGTGGATAAGCAACCTGTTTGGGAGGAATTGGTGGGTTTTGCCCAGCAATGAAAAGAAGTGCTCCAGGAATGGATGGAAGATAAAGCAGCTATATGAGAGATAATGCATTGTATAATAACATATGGCCACAGACACTGCTATCTTGCTGTAATTCCACTTTGGCAGCCTTGCATGATAAAGTCCTAGACAATAATAAGACATCACTCTTAGTCTTCTCTGTTGTGGTTACATTCATTTATCTCCCATCACTAATGCACCTCTGCCATACTCACTGCTGATTCACTGGTTAACTGTATTTAGTGTCACATTGAAATTGGTCTTCTTGAAATGCCTTCATGTTGTGCTTTATGTTGTATGTGGAAACTGCCAGGATCTTGTCATTAAAAAGATAAGCACTGGCCTGATAAGACTGATGATGTATAGAATTAGCACTCATGCAGGAGAAATAATTTGCCATTTTCTAAGAAGATTTTTGTGATTAGGCTCTGACAATCAAGGAAAAATATTAAATTTGGTTCTGGGCACTCACATTATATACTATCCTCTTCTGAATTCTGGAAGATCCCAATTCCCACAGTACAAATATATTTCACTCAGCAGCTCCTGCAGGTATACATCTCTGCATTTACTTTTGCTCTACTCACTGCAGTTCACATCAACAAGGTAAATGATCTTTCAGATTTATTAAGACATAAACTCCTAAGGTGACATTTATACCATAGGCATTTAGATGAATGATAGCATATTTTATTATGACATGCATGCAGATTAAAAGAAAAAAGAGGAGGGAAGACATGGTTTTGTATTTGCTGGCCAACAATGACACCACTTGTAAGCATGGTAAATCAGAAACGTTTATAAAATAGTTGGTATGGAATGACTATTCAAATATATTACAAAAGGATTTTAAAAATGGGTGTCAGAGTTATATATTCAGGTTATAGGTGCAAAAAAATGCATGTAGCATTTTTTGGCACACAAAATGGCATTTTCATTGTAGAAAACAGTTCCCCAGTGCAGAAAACAGCATTTTCTGCACACAAAAAGAAGTTACTAACACAAAAAACTTATTTTCTGTGCAGGAAATGTGCCATTTTCTGTGAAAAAATATACATCCTCACTGATGAGGTAAATATTCATTAATTCATTATTCTTGCATGATGGAACAAAATTAATGAAGATTTACCTCATCAGTGAAAGAGCAAAGCATAAGGATTTGTTCTTTAGTGGTTGTCCAGCAGGACACCTTGTGGACAAACTATATGTTGAATGGCTGTATTTTGAATCTTAATATCTTCTTCTTCTTCTTCTTCTTCTTCTTCTTCTTCTTCTTCTCTGGAGCACAGGGTGTGAATCCCAGTTTGGCCATGTAAACCCACTGGGTCACCCTGAGCAAGTCACTCTCTCTCTGCCTCAGAGATGGCAGTGCAAACCCCCTCTGAAGAAAATTGCCAATAAAATCCCATATAGCTTTAGAGTTGTTTTAAGTTGGGAATGACTTGAAGGCACACAACAACAACAACAACAACAACCAGTAGATTAGGACCATACTGAGGGGGAGGGGAGGTCTATTATGTTACATTAAGAGTTCAAATATGGAATGTCAGCATTCCATATAATTTGACCTTTTCTTACATTCATTATTTTTGCAGTGGAACATACAGTCTGGAAGAATATCTATATCCTCTACCAATCTTCTTCAAGCACTATCCATATGCAATTTCAGAATCTCTGTATGTGATCAGTTGAAGCCTCTGAAGAAGAAACCCATCTCTTCCTCAGCAACCTACTAAGCAGGTTTGAAGAGGGAAACAACATGGTCTCAGAATATGGTGTAGGGTTTAACTGTCATGGCTCCACCTTATGGAATAAAGGGATTCATAATTTGTTGTGACACAAGAGAAGACTAAATATCTCACAAAACTATAAATCCCAGATCCAATAGCATTGAGCTCTCACAATTAAAGTGATGTAAAACTGCTTTATTTCAGCAGGATTGAAGAGCTGTTTGGCATCTCTGAATTTGTCTCTAGATGCATCTACTACTGGCTTGAGTTCCATCCACTACCAGCATGCAGGTCCAAGGAGATTACCCCTGAAGTAACACATTCTTTAGTAACGAAGAGAAAGCATTGTCTTGTCCTGAAATATCATCATATGAAAATATAATACTTCAGGTTTTTAATCCCTCCCCTTTTTAAATTGTCATTTCATGCACCATGTTTTTTGAGAAGATTTTGATCTTAAATGTTTCTTAAATGTGTAATTGTATAGTGTAAATGGGCACAAGCACTAAAAAACTGACCTTTGGATTCCTTTCCAATTCTATGACTCTGTAATGTTATAATTCTTTCAAAACGATGCAGTACACGTGTGATAATTGGAGGCTGAAGAATAGGGAAATACTTACCTGTGCCATTTTCTCTTCTGGGCTCCTTTAAGACTCTTAGACTAGTTTCACAGAGTGTGGATGATTTGTTCGTTTCAACTTTCCTTAACTTATTCAATATCTCTGCCTCACTAGCCTGGAAGTCATCCGTGAGAGTGGATACAACAGGAGCCTGCAGATGGCACATTTTTAGTATTCTTTTTCTGTAAAGCATCCATTTAATGCTTCAGTTCATTTGCCATCCTTTGTGACTTCATTTCCCATTCATTCCTGTAATGTTACCACTTCCTCTCTCACTGATTTCACAGGGAGCTAGTCAATCTTTTAAACATTTCTATCCATCGTTCAAACTGTCTTCCCATCTCAGCAACCACAGTTCTTTGGCATTGTTCTGGTATAAACTTCATTAAACCTGTTCCTCACAATTAGAGATGTTCTTGGCAAGAATAAACATGTTAGAACATATCATCCGCATATGGAAAACAATTCATCAGTTAAAAAGTGAACAACCTTGTATTTTAAGTAACTGGTGATACTGAATAGTGTTAATGCTGAGAGCTGAAATAAAAACAATTGCCAAACTATGTTTTAAAACATTGACTAGCACAGTTCCCCAATGATTCTTAGGAAGGCTAATTCCATTATGAGGAATACTTTGTCAAAGTTATACTAATTCCTCCTAAATCACTAGAACTTAGGAATGGTAAGGAGATTCACAATGCTTCATTTCCGTGCCTCCAAAAATGGATTACCTGACAATCAGTAAATGCTACCAGAAATAATATTAGAGTAGTGAAATTTTTGTGTGTTTTGTGTGAGTTTTTTCCCTTGGTATTTTTTCCTTGTGCCCCCCTCCTCCCCCGCTTTGGTATTTGAATGTACCAAAAAGTGCTGAATAATTATTCTAAGCAGAGATACACATGGCCTTTTTGCACACACAGAAAGACATGATTTCTGCACATAAAATAGGTTTCCTGCACAGGAAACACGTTTCTTTTGTGTGCAGAAAAAGTAATTGCACAAAAATTATATTTCTACACAGAATAATTTCTCCACAGTATTTTGGGACATTTCAGTACAGGAAGAATACTGCGGAGCAATATTCATCTTCTGCTGCAGCAGGGAAATACTTTAGTAATTATTCATCCTCGAATGTGAAGATAAAACAATCCAGCATTTACATCCCTAATAGGTTTCTCCCTGACAAGTATATCTGGCAACAGCAGTTCTCTGGTGGGATCACTTCCCCAAAGTGTTCTGGAGTACTGGTACATCATGGGCACTGTGGGAATCTGAATAGGTGAGGGGAAGTTTTGAGCTAGGGCAAGTGTCAATTGTGGGTTCTCATGATCACTGGGGACTTGCCTGAGGATTCAGGTACTCAAAGATGTCACACAGTAACACCATATTTCTTTCTTACATTAACATTTCATTGTGAGTTTGTGAAGTTACAGTAGATCATAGTGAATGATACATCTACTGTAACACTTACAGCCCAGCTCTGGCTTGAGTTTGCTGAGGGTTCAAGGGAATGAAGCATGCAAAATGGCCTTTATATTTTTCCATGTCTGAAGCCATTTAAAAAGAAAAGATTGTGGACGTGGATGGTGGAAGTCCTTCATCCTTCTTCCCCAAGAACAAGGGAAAACAAAGAAGAACAATATAGCTGCAATAGCTCAGTGACATACTACACTGTCATCTTCATCCTCATAATGATGGGCTTAAGGGAAGCAGAAAAATGGCACAACATTAATCCTATCTTATGGCAATGATGGTAATGAGAATGAAAAACTGAGATTTAACCCATTCTTGTTATGCGCTTAGAGCTGTAATCTCATAAGCCTCTTTACATTATGGACTTTTTGAAACTGGAAATAACAACTTGTGATGATGTCATCTAAACCATTTAGAAGCATGAGTAGCATGCTGAATGAAGCTCTTAGCGATAAGTCCCAGAGCACAGAAAATTCAAGATTTTCCTCAGGTTCTGCCCAATCTTGTTTATATTCCACCTTTATCCTGCTGCAGGTATGTTGCACCATATATTATTTTCTTTTTTAAAAAACTCCTTGTGCATTATCCCTGTTTTGTGTGTGTGACATTGCTAAAGGCGGCAGCATTTGCTGCTAAAATGTATGCACTGTCTATGTATTGCCACACTTTTTTAGGGCCAGAAACTCAAAATGTACGCTTTAAGGATAATAGCCTCGAGAATGTCTATATAAACTCATGTATAAGTTGACCTCAGGTCGAGGACAGGTTTTTTGGGGGAAATCATGGATTTTGATATGACCTGTGAATAAGTTGAGGGTCAAACTCAGGGGATGTAACGAAGGATCCAAACAGAGGGGGGGAGAACACCACTTTGATCCCTCCTTCTCCCTCTCTGAACCTCTCCCAAGGGTCACAGTCTGGGCATGCAAACTGTGGGCACAAACCTGATGGCTTGCAGAAAAAAGGGGACACAGACCTCTGATTTCCCTCCCTTCCCCACAACTTTCCCAAAGGTTGCTGGCTTGCAAAAAGGGGGACACAATCCTCTGAATTCCCTTCTCTCTCTCCTCCCTCCCATCTCCACAGCTTTCCCAAGGCTCATGGAGAAGTATTACCATATTGACCCATATATATATGTACCTAGGATTTTGGAGCCCATTTCAGGGCTTAAATTTTTTGACTTATAGACGAGTATAGACAGTAATACATATGTAAAGCTATAGATGCTGTATATGAGCAAAACAATATTTTACTTGGTCCCCCCCCCCCCCCCCACTATCATTTCAGCTTGCAAGTACCCAGAAGGGAGCTTTCTCTGTCATGTGGATATTTATTTGTATTTCCATGTATATTTCTTTCTATGCATGCATTTTTAATGACATTTTGAAATATATACATTTTCATCCATTGAGTAAAGCATGTGTGTGAGCATTTTAACATGGGCATGGTACAGACCGCCCAAAAAGGGTGGCATGCCAGCGCCTGTTTTTCCGCTGGAGGGAAGTCTCAGCTGCTAAACCGTGAGGCTTCCCGCCAGAGGAAAAAGAACCCTCAAAAAGTGGGTTCCTTTGAAGCCGTGTTGTTGTCGTAACAAGTGCACCACTGCCGCACTCGTTATGTAATTGCCGCCTGATGCTGTGCAGATGCCGTGTATCACTTATGTAACAATGATGGTATCCATGTATACAGGGCACTTCCATTGTTACACCTTTGTCACATGCAAGGGTTGTGGGGCGTGTGGGCGCTCTGCCCTCAGCCAACCCCTAGCACATGACAAGGGTGCCTAAAAGGCCCATATGTGCAGGGCCATGTAGACCTTTTCAGACAGATTTTTCAAAGGTACACATTTACCAAATCCATATTTCTGATATGCAAGTCAGATCACAGGCTTGTGAATGTACAGGTTTCTAACAGCAAATTGCGCTAGATTTTCTCTCTGCTACTGGGAAGTATAAACAGGATAAATTCTTGTCAAAAACAAACTGATGAGAAATCCCTCTTCCCTAATACAAAAGCTTAGATCAGCAGGACAAAAGATGTCAAATCTAGTACAATATATCAGATCTTGAAACTCATAAGGTATGATGGAGGCCTGGATAGACTGGGTTCCAGTTATAACAGCTGCAGTAATAACAATCTCCAGAGACCATGGGCCTAAAAGAGACAGGAGAGGCAAAATGGGGGTTAACAGGGCAGAGTCACAGCAAGATGCAGCAAAAATCCTCAGAGCAGCATTTTACCCATGGACCATACTCTGACCACATCTGTCATAGAAAGTCTAGTGGCTCTGTTTACAAAGGAGGAGAGTCATTATTTCCTGTTCAGCTCAGGCCAGTCCCCAAAAATGGAACAAAAGTGGGCTATGTCATTATTTCTGTGCTACATAGGATAACACATATCCTAAAATTATCTCACTGGCTGCCTATTAGTTTCCAGGCACAGTACAAGGTATTGGTTATTACCTTTAAAACCCTACATGACTTGGGTCCAACCTATTTAAGGGATCGCCTACTTCCATACAATCCACCCCGCACACTCAGGTCCTCTGGGAGGAATTTATTGCAGCCTTTAAGACGAGATTAGCTGCAGCCTCTCAGAGGGCCTTTCTGCAACTGCTCCCAGACTTTGGAACGGCCTGTTGGACGAGATCCGTCAAATTACCAACTTAGACAGGCCTGCTGGAAGATGGATTTCTTCCAGCAGGCCTTTCCTGAATAAAATTCCTCGGCCACAATATGATACCCCCTCACACCATGTATTACCAGCAGCTGCCCATGTTATGCTAATATTAATAGAGCAAAATTATTTTAAATTGTAATATATTTAATTCTTGTTTAAGGCGGGGGGCTGCTTTGATTGTCTTGCTACATAAAAGCAGGATAGAAATACATTTTTATTAATTTATTATTTATTTAGATGAACCAGGCTTTCACTTCATCCATTCCCCACTTGTGAATGCATCTTACTGTCCTGAATTCTACTGGGCATTTATGAATGCATAACCTAGGGTTACACACTCTTGACTGTTTTGTATTCATGATGTCCATAGCACCATGATAGTTCCCCAAAATCCACTTACATTAAGCATCTATCATGACTGACTTTGTCTGTGTGTGTGTGTGTGTGTGTGTGTGTGTGTGTGTGTGTGTGTGTATGTTCTCCTGTCAATGGGCAAAGAGCTGTCTGAAGATCCCACCTCCCATTGTATGAAGGAAATTATGACAAAAGACCATATATAGCTTGTTTCACCAGACATCACTGATAAGAGTGGGGTGGAAACACCCAGCAGCTGCTTCCTGAGTGATAATGGAATTGCCCCCCCCCCCCCCATTGATCTCAGCAACTGATTCACAGTAAGTTAGTAAATAATTAAGTAAGTAAATGCTTGAGGAGATCAGACTTGGGGGCTTATTGCTTTACACTCTTAAAACGAGACTAGATCATTTTAAATGCTGTGCCTGCCTCCTGTTGCATTTTGGGGTTTGTAGTTCAGTGAGGCTTAAGAGCTCTCTGGCTGAATATTATAAGTGCCCCTTCCTAAACTACAAGTCCCAGAATGCAACAGGAAGCAGGCACAGCATTTAAAGTGACCTAGCCCCATTTTAAGAATGTAAAGGATAAGCTCGTTAGATTCACTATGGCCCGTTCCGCACGGGCGGAAAGTACATGCTCCGCACGTACTAGGGTTAGAAAGGGGTGTCCCTTCCAGATGCCCCTAACCCTAGTACGCATGGAGCGCGTACAAAATGGCGGCACCTGTTCTACATGGGTGCCAACATCTTGACATCGCGGACGCATAGTGTCCGCATGTCCCATGATGGAAGTGACGTTGCGAGTGTGCCATTGGCCACTTGCAGCGCCATTTCCGGGGCGCAAAAAGAAGCCGCTTTTTGAGGCTTCTTTTTGTTGTGTCCAGGAACTGCGTGGTTTGACCGCTGTGGTTCCCGGACGCAGCAACCGGCGGCGGCGGCAGACTGCCGTTTTCAGGCAGTCTGTAACACGCCTAAGGTGCTTATGCATGTGAAAAATTCCATACAGGATTCTGATCTTTCTTTCTTTCTTTCTTATTTTACCTAATATTATGAAAAACATGTACTTTAAAAACAGAATTTATTTATTTATTGCTCACATTTCCCCCAGCATGGTACACAAGCTGGTTCGCATCAGCTGTAGGAGACATAATACACTAAAAAACAAACAAAAACAAAAACAAAAAACCACTTTTTAATATTAAAGTTTAAAACTTTAAATAAATATTTATATTACAACAATAAATTGTATAGCTTAAAACACATTAAAACATAGTAAAAAAATTAAAAGCATAATAATCACTATTAAAAAGTCTTTCTGCCCCATAAACTTAAATTATAATAGCAAAATGCAAACAAAAAGACGATCATGTCAAAACCTCAACCAAAATAAAAACAATTCAAAATCCAAAATGCATTCTAAAACACAATTGAAGTGAAGCTAACTCATTTTGCTGCACATTTCATATTTGTTTAATTAATTGGTTTATATCCCAAATTCCTCTTGACATGGAACTCATGGTTGCTAACAACAAATTAAAACAAAGTACAGCAAAAATCTGATTATGCAAAAGTTAAATAAAAACTCTATTAGAAGTTCAGAGTTAAAACAGTTTAAATACATTTAAAAGATAATTGAAATGATTAACATACCGTGCACAGTATTAAAAAATAAACATCCTTGTGCTGTTACATTAAGAGCCAAAGTTAAGAGCCAAAGACTTGCCTAAACAAAAAGGCCTTTGCCTGCTGGCAGACAGAGAGCAGAGGGGTTCAACCAAATCTCTAATGCAAGGGATTTCTACATCTTAAGAGCAGTCAAGTGGAAGAAGGCTTTCTCCTGTGTCCTCACCTGTGATGATGGTGGGACTGAGACAAAGCCCTTCTCCAAGAATCTTAAAACATGGACAGACTCATATTGGGACATGTGGCCTTCCAAGTAGTCTGGGTCCAGGTTGTGCAGTGCTTTAAGGTCATAACCAGCACTTTAAATTCTGCCTGGAAATAGAATGCTAGCCAGTAAAATTCTCACAAGTTGCAAATACTTCCTTTCAGAACTGCCTTGGTGAATATAAGCGAAGTATTCACAATTTTGTTTTAGCTCCATAGGTCTTAATAGTCATGATCATGATGGTGGTGATTTCACTTGTTCACACTGCTAGGTGAAATTTGTCTTCTTTCTTTATACCAGTGTGAGGGCAGAAAACATTGCCCACACTTCAATTTGCAACTAAAATGATCCCATTTAGTGAATCAGATAATTTGTCACTTGATAACATCACAAAGTTAAATTTGAGTAATTTTAGTGTTTCCTGCTTTCATTCTGAAAGGAATAATTGAAAAATATTCCCAAGGCAGCATCTAGACCAGCACCACCCTCCGAAATCCAATTCCCTGTGCAGAAATGAAGCCTCTTATTTACCAGTGTGGGCTACCAGGCTCACAGTATACAATTATATCATTATGATTTAACTATAAGTTCCATGGCCTAAGAACCTTAGAGCTTGTTGTTTGGGGAGGCACTAGAGGGCATCTCTGGCTCGAAAATTGTAAGTATCCCTACATTGCAAATCCCAGAATATCAAAGGATGTAGTAATACCAGCTTTAAAAAATAGCACTATAACTGTGTAGTGTGAAGGGGCCCCATGAAGTGCGAATTGTTCTTACATGAACAAATTAGGACTGAAAAGATGAAGAGTCTCCTTGAAAGCATACTGAGACTGGACTAAAATGCAGATATGAGAAAAGAGTAACATTCTCTCATGGGGATTAAATTAAGGATTAAAGCATTTTTTTAGTGTTTGGCAACAATGTTGAATTTTATTTTTCTTGAGATTCATTAGAAAACTCAGGAAAGTAGAAGAAATTGTTTAATCTCACTAGCAGAGCAAACACAGTGGAATATAGGTGAGCAGGAAAACTATATCCCACCCCTTTTCAACTGAGCATGCACCTAACCAGACCCATCTTGACATGTAGATTCTCAAAACCATCTCTGAGTAGTGGCTTGGTCAAGATGTCAGATGTAATCTCAGCGGTTGGATGGTAGGTCATCTTGATCATTCCCTTCTTCGTCAGATTGAGCACATGATGTATTTTCATCTCAATGTGCTAGTTTCTTCCAGTTATATTCTCTGCTTGAGATAGCTTAATGCAGCTTTGGTTATCTTCAAATACCTCAATTGGCTCTCCTCCCCCCCCCCCCCCATTTATTCCAAAGTCAATGAACAGTTGATCAAGCCACTGTAGTTCTCTACAGGCTTCTGATGCAGCTGTGTATTCTGCTTCTGTAGAAGATAGGGCCAATATCTCTTGTTTGTGACCGGCCCAAGAAATAGGTCCATTGCCATATAAAAATAGATAACCACTGTTGGAACAGCGATCTTGGGCATCACTGCCTCAGTCTGCATCAGTGTAACACACAAGGCTCGGGTTATTGCTGGCTGGCAATTTCAGTTGAAGATCCATGGTTCCTTTTAAGTATCTTGCTATTCTCTTTACAGCAGTCCACTCTTTCTAGGTAGGTGCACTGATCTTTCTACACAGTATTTATACATCAGCAGCAATATCTGATCTAGTGTTTGTAGTTAGGTACAGAGGTTTTCTTATTGCTGTTCTGTATAAACCATTGTCTGGTTAAAATTCTCCTTGTTCATTGTTCTTAAATTCTTGAATTACCATGGACATTGCTACAGGATGTGCATCCTGAAGTCTTAATGTTTCTAAGAGATCAACAATCTTCTGTTTTTGACATAGCAGAAAAGATCCATCTTGTTCTCTTTGAATTTGTATGCCTAAGTAGTATGTGGCATTTCCCAGTCCTGGAGGTTGTTTCATAAAAAGATCTTCTGTAATCACAACATGTAAAAATGCAGTCTTCACATCAACATGTTTGACATCCATCTGCTTTGAAGCAGCTAGGCTGAGAAGTAGACTTATAGTAGTATGTTTTACAACTGGCAAAAAGGTCTCATCAACGTCTTCTCCATATTTTTGTGAGAAACCTTGTGCAACAAGTCTTGCCTTGTAGTGTTCAACTTTTTCTCCTGCATCTTGTTTTAGTTTGAACACCCATTTGGATCCTATGGCTTTCTTTCCAGGTGGGAATAAGTGTCCATGTTTTTATGTAACACATCTATCTCTTCCTCTGCAGCTTTTCTCCATTTATTTGCCTCATCAGCAGGCATTAGCTCAGTTTCTTCTGTGTTTGATGGTCCTCTAGATAATTTGGAATTTGTAAGATAAGAAAATCATGTAGCTGGTACACCTCTGTTGGGTTGCAGTGAGTATCTGGGAACCTAGTCTGGAACCTTGTCTGTTTCTGCAGCATCCTCCAGTCCAACCATCACGTTCACTTCAACTGCGCCCCCTTCTGATAGAGTCTACTAGTATGTCTTCTCTGATAGGGACAACAAGGAATGTTGATGTTGCATCTTTCTCATCTTAGAAGTCCAATGCACCATCTTGTTCTTCCATGGATTCAAGGATAGTTCCTCTTTTGACTATTTTTCTTCATTCATCACAGCCTTGGAACTTTGTTCTGATCCCAGTAGCCAAATTCTGGTTTTGTAATTGAAGAATTGCTTTGGTGTGCCACAGTTCAAGGCTGTCCTCATCCATGTGTCCTTAAAGCATATTAGTTGTGGAGTTGAAAGATTTACTTCACAGATACATCATGTTCAAAGGCTTGTGTATGTGAGACATTGTCTTCAGAAACTGTATATTGTCCATCTTTGAAGGTATCTTCATATTCTCTTTTATCAGAAGCTGATACACTGAGCATGTTGCCATGTAAATCACTGACAGTATTTTCCATAACTATACCATTAGGCACCTTGCAAGATAGTTTAAAAGTCCCTTTGCCAAAAATATTCAAATTTTCACCATCTGCAGTCAATATGGACCCAGTCCCTGTCACACTTCTATGAATTTCATCAAAATAGGATTCATAATTTGTAGAATGATTTGTGCAACCTGAATCTATGATCCATGTATTTGAATCATCTTTGTTAACATTGGTGGCCAAAACTTGTGCCTTTATGAAAAATTGTTTCCTCTCTGATCTTTTCCTGATGAATGATTCTCCCTTTCTGTCTGTCTTTGTCCCTTAGAAGCAGTTCCTTGAGTCTGGATATAGCTACTATTGGCTGGAGGATTTTTGAGGTGGGTACAATTTTTTGAGATGTGCACCTTTCTATTACATCTGTAGCAGGTAACATCTGATTGGCCAGTGGGGGTGGCCCTTCCCTGGCCTTGCATTCTAGCAGAGAAATTTGATTCATTCTGTCTCTCACTCTGAAAGAGTGAACTTCTTGTTGGCTCTGTATATTCCTCTCTTAGCTTACTCAAAACTTGATTAAAAGGAATGTCTGGAAGCACATTGATCACAGTTCAAAATGCATCAAATGGTTTTCCTTATGTTCCCATGAGATATGCAACTTTAATATTATCACATGGTTTAAAATCACAAAGGGACATTCCTTCAAACAACTCATTTATTCCTGCAGTATGTTTTTGAAAATGCTGGTTGGAATTTAGCTTCAAATTCATCAATTCTTTCATTATACAACTGTAGTGAGGGGGTACCCTTAAGAGAGAGGGCTGAAGGGGCTAATGAGGGTCAGGTGAAGCAGGAGGGGTGGGAGGCGGAGCCAGAAGAAGGAGGCGCCAGTCCAGGGGGAATAAGAGGAGGAGAGAGGCGACCGGGGAGAGGAACATGTGGCGGAAGAGGAGGACGGGGAGTTGCGGTCAGAGAAGGGAGAGAGGAGGTAAAGCGAAAGCCAATCAGAGACGGGGTGCCAGCAATATTACAGGCAAGGTCGGGTGGTTGTCGGAAGGGGCCTCACGAGGAGGTTTTTCCCTTCCCTGATGCCGAGAATTGGGCTTTAGGAGAGAAGGATCCTCTGGAGGGCGCTTGGTGGGACCACAAGGGAGAGCAGTGGTAAACTCGCCCAGAACCCCGGGATAAAGAGAAGGCCAACCTAGAACCCCTGGAGAAGCATTCAGGAGGCAGACCCTCGTCGCGGAGTCGAGTGGCAGAGGAAGACGGCTGAAAAAGGAAGAGTGTGCTCGGGCACTACTGGGACTTATAGTTATCCCAAAGGGCTGAGAAACAGCCAGGGGGGGTTTTTTGTGTGTGTATCGGGAGTTTAAGAGTTACTATTAAAAGTTTAGTTTTCTTGCAACGTGCCTGAAAGTTTGTTGCCGCCTACCGTCTACCCAGGAGGGAGGAGCCAGGAAGGGGCACTCATCATGCAACCGGCTACTCCAGCCCCGCCCACAACAACAAAGAGTCTAATTTGTCTTCCTTCCAAAATTCTTCTCAAGCCTCAAAAGCATGTCTTTCAGAGTATCACAGTCTTGAACTAAGGGGCAGTACAAACCGGCACTTTGTGCCGGCCTGACTGAGAACTAGGGCTACAGTAGGGCAGAGCGTTCACATGCTCCCAACCCTACTGCATGCCCTGGGCACCATCTTTGTACATGCCCATCCATACTTGGCATGCCATGATGACACACATGCATCACAGCCCCCAAATGGTTCTTGCCAGAAGGGGTATCATGATGGCGCACGAGCACCACTATGGCTTTGCTTCAATGAAGTTTTTTACAGCAGCTTCTTTTTGCTCCTGAGACGGAGTGGATCATTGCCACGGCATGCAGTTCCCATGGCAATGATCCAGGGCAAACAGAGGCAGTGTTTAGCCACCCATCTGTCGATCCCCAATGTTAATCAATTCACTTGAAAGGGATTCCTGAATGATGTGCCTAGCTATGGCATCTTCTTTAATTCATTTATCTTTCTTTTCTCTTTCAGCTGGCTTTTCTGTTTCTAAGCAATGATAAATTCCATGTGCCAGCAAAAATACATTCAGTTTCCACCTCCATTCTGAGTAATAAGGAGGAGTTAATTTTAATTTTGTGGATTGTATGGACATGTTTGCTCAAAAATAATCAATCAAAGTTTTAAAATCAAAAAATCAAAAAAATCAAAATTTAGCATCAAAACATCAGCAGCTCAAAAGCAAAACTAAAAATCTCTCTTGTAGACATCTGTTGGAACTTTTCTTTCTTGAGATTCATTAGAAACTCAGGAAAACAAGAGAGATTGTTTAATCTCACTACCAGAGCAAACACAGTAGAATATCAGTAACTACTAGTAGAAGGTGCCCTGCAATGTAGGTCTAGTTACTGTACTGAAAGCTGACACTGAAATAGAGAATCAGACTGCCCACCAAACAGCTAAGAGTTTGCATGTCTTTTTCTTCTTATTCATTCCCCTCCCCTAGATTGGAACTCTCTTTAGTGCTCCCTGGGGCAAAGCACTTATGCAAAGGAAATCCAGAGTAATTAGTAACATTTACTTTAAGGTCTGTGACAATGCTGCAGAATTAATACATTTTGGCATGGCTTCATCCTATGGAATCCTGGGATTTGAAGATTGTTGTGGTACCAGAGCTCTCTGAAAGAGAATTCTAAATATCCCACAAAAATACAAATTCTGGAAATCCATAGCATTAAGCTACAGCAATTAAAGCAGTGTCAAACTGCATTAATTCTGCAATGTAGATGCAGCAATGGAATTCACTCATCAGGCATTTGCTCCATCCTTTTGTGTCCCCCCCCCTTCCCAACATGAAGTCCTTAGTTAAATGTTCATCTCACACACTAGCATACATGCACAAAAACTTTTGCTAAGTTTAATTTAGAGGTTAGGCAATGAAAGGCAATGAAATAGCTTTAAAGAAATAATAAAAAAGACTGATAATTCTGATTTTTTTGTTAAGAAAAAGGAGGGGAAACAAAGAACACTGCTCTAAGCATAGAAGACCAGCTGTCAGTTGAACGTATAATTAGAATGATTTTTCAACAGCATTGAACAACAACAATAAAAAAGACTTGATGAAGATATTCAAAGAACATTTTACTTTGCTATCAGGTGTTTCAAAAATTCAAGCTTGTCCAACGGGATTAAAAAAAGGATGGCGTGTGCTTTGCTTCTGAATTGGTGATGATTATTTCTTTTCTCTGAGACATGAAATAACTGTCATATTGATTCGTTAGCCATGTCTACACTGATGACTTTTTAATATGTACTTAACACACTTCTCATTTGTGGTATCTAAACCTTAGAAATGTGGAAATCCATATACCTGTTCATAGCATTAAGAGATACCTCCATTCAATGAAGGATTAAGAGTGCAAACCTGTACAAGGCTACTCAAGTGAATTAAATGGGACTTACCTCCAAGTAAGTAAGTGAATATAGGATTGCAGCCTAAAATATGCAAAAAAAAAAAAAACAGGAACAAAGAGAAAACGTTATCAAAGAAATGGACTATCATCTGTTAGGACTAAGGGTATTTGATGAATCTGCTCTTAGAGACTTTTTTTGAAAGCAGACTTCATCTAATCCAGACTGTCAAATCTGTTTGTGGATGGATTTAATGTTGCTCTTGAATCTGCACATTAACAGTCAGCTGCAAATGCATATGACAAAATTCTCCACATTTTAAAAGTATACATTGAAAAATCTGTTCATTTTAAGTGTTCACAAAACACTAGGTATCCACACATCAATCCATGGGGTGGCTTGAACCAGGTGTATATTTATTTCTTTATTATTTCAAGGACAAGCAACCTTAGACTTCAGAGGCAAGACAACAAATACAGCCTGCCTCCAGCTGGTCCATTTCAGGACATCTGAACATGCTGATCTTCCCCTGAAACACTGACCTCTAAAGAAGAAAGCCAGTTAAGTCTTTACTTAAATATCCCTCCCATTCTCATCCTTGAGTCCCAAGATCTAAAGGGCAAGTCTAGAGAACTCCCTTTTACAAAATATGTCCCTCGGTATTCATCAGTATATGCCCTCTTTCTACACTAATCTGCCCTAAGTGACCAAAATGCCAATTATTTACAATTAAATATCAATTTAACATGCAACAAATATTAAAAGAAGTTTAATGAATTCATTTAAATTATTTTAAGGTACCAAAGCAACATGTCCCATATTACCATGGAGGAGCAGGACAAGGTAAGCAAAACACCTTCTCCTCTATCAAGGCCAAGGGAGATGATTGTACTAACCCAAGCTGAACAAGTGTCAAAGAAAATGGAAGAGTGATGGAGCTGGGCTCTATATCCACTCATTTCTCCCCTCCCCACTTGCATTGTGAAGGAGCTGTTCACTGGGGCTAAAACAAATGATCCCACACTGGTAAGAAATATGCCTGTTCACAAGTTTCACGTGGCCAAAAAAGATGGAAAATAGAACCATGTTGTGCTCAGTGGCTAAACACTGAAACAAAATACATTCCAGTTTGCTCTGCTCCAAGCCAGAAATTGCGAATTACCACAGCAGTGTGTGGATCATATACCAGTGTGGAATCAGCCAGAAACAGGTGTTCTGCATAGGGTGAGCCACCAATACCATTGCTGGCCAAAACTTTTTTTTTTTTGCCCACCCTCAAATCAATTGCACTAGCACACAAGTGGTCAATGGTACCATCAAACCATTGCACACCCAATGGAGTGAAATTATGACAAACATTTTAGGTTACCAGCAATACAATGAATATAATAAGGACACTAAGAAACTGGCCAGTTTAACAGCAGTCCATGGGGAAATAAGGGAGAAAGTGGGTTTGTACAAGTGGGGCACTATGATTGTACTGTACCAATGTGTCACTGTGCATATGCGCCATATGAAGAATTGATAGTGTGATCAAGCAGCCAATCATGCAGGGTATTCAATGGGCTGCTGGCTGGATGACACAGGGAGGGCCATTGGCAATTGCTGGCAGGGTGTCTATGCATTTGTGCACATGTATTTGCAACAAAAGCAGGGGGGATAATAGGGCAGCTTGTAATTGCAAAAGCTCCATTTTGGTGCGTCCTTCACTGTAGCAGAGGGGAGACAGTGTGTACTGCCTGTCAGTTGTTGGGCCATTATGGGAGCCAATGGTGCAGTCACCAGATTCTCCCCAGGGATAATCCAACTTTCCCTCCCCCTGTCTGCTCCCAGCACATTTCTTGCTTTTTCCTCTCCTTCTGGTAGGTCAAATGGCAGCCCCTATTCTCTGGTCATCCCCATGGGCAGCACACAGGTAAGGGACTGAATTTTATAATGGGGTAAATTACAGCATCCTTTTAATTATCTGTGCACCAGTTTTTGTTTAATGCAAAAGATTATCAGTTCTTAACTGTACTTTTAAAACACTGTCAGAACTGGGCTGCATCCCAGTGTTTCTCACTTCCATTTAATGTACCTGCAGGATATTTGTGAAAACATGAGTATAATCTCCGAGTGTTTCTAAATATAATTTATATACAGTTGTTGAACTGAGTGCTAAATCTTCCCGGATTTAATGATCTGCTCTATAATCAGCTAGCTGTAGTTATAATTTCATATCATGCTCTTCACATAGGCAAATTTTGGGGATTTAACTTTGGGCAAAGGAAATTCATTAAACTTTTTTAGGTCATAACAGCATTGAAAATATTCTTAAATATTCACATGTATATTTACGGATTCCATGGTGTTTATAAAACAACACAGCTGTAACAGTGCATTAGCTGTTAATGACCTTACTACATAAACTGGGTGAGTAGAAATATGGATTCCAAAGAAGAACAAATCTTTGATAGGCCAGAACACTTCACCAATCCAACAGATTACATCAAATAGTGGATTTCTGTTCGCACAATTTTTTTTATCACAGGCTTTCTGCTGTTTTGAGGTGCCTCTGAGTGGGAAAAATGGATTTACAGAAGGAGGAGGAAGCATTTGATTTGCCAGCCATGTCTCTTTTGCTAGCAGAATGACATTGCTGGACACAACCAAAAGCCTCTGTCAAATCTGCCCTTAGAACAGGCATAGAACAAGCTATCAAGTGACAAAGAACTTCCTGTGGTGAAGAACTAAGATAATGAACTGTATAATATAAAGAGTAGGAGCCGGACAAGAGGAAGATCCAATGAAATCAAACATAATACAGAAACATAAACGTGGTTCTGCTATTTCCTCAGTGCAGTAGATGAGACTGAGATGTAACCTGCACTGCAAAAATAATGCAGCTTGACACTGTTTTAACTGCCATGAGTCAATGCTATGGAATCCTGGGATTTGTAGTTTGTTTTGGCCAGAGAGTGCTCTAGCAGAGAAGACTAAATAGCTCATAAAACTACTAATCCCAGAAATCCATAGCATTGAGTCAAGGCAGTTAAAGCAGTGCAAACTGCAATACTTCTGCAGTGCAATTTAGACCTGAGTCAAATATATGGTCCAACATCACCTACTGAGTTTCACAGTTCAGTAGGGATCATGTTGGGGATCTCCAAAGTCACAGGCGAACATCCAAACTTCTACCTCACACTATCCTCAGAACAGTTTATATCCTCATACCACTGCTAAGACAATTTCTAAGTTTTCTTTTATTTCACTTTCAAAATCATCAGATGTTGTATTTGAGTAAAAATAATAATCCAATTTTTATGCAAAATGGGATGAAAGTGGAATGGACACATTTTTCCACTATAAAATGATAGCAGCAAAATACAAAGATCAAACACATCAATGGAATTTAGAAAGCGGATCATTCTCAATCCATTCTCTCTAGTGAGTAGCATAATAAATTATAACAATACTGAGACTCAGAAAGCAGAGACTCATGTAGTTCATAATCCAGTCACACCAGAACAGAAAATCTTTAAGGAAAAATGATTTTGGAGAAGTAGAATCTGCAGATTTCTTTTTAAAAAATAGAAAGAGTGAGCAATTGCTTGGTGAAAATACTACAAAAATTATAGGCAGTTTTTGCAGAGAGCTGTAAATATTTGCTTAATAATCATTCAGTAACCCTTCTCATATGGAACTTATTCAGTAATCTGAAACAAGTAAATAAAAATGGACAAAGCCAAGTACCCTGAAATTTAATTGATTGAGCAGAATAAATTTGCACACCCTTCGTTCTTTAAAATGAATGGGGCTTCAAAATGCTTAAATCTCATGGTTATTTCCTGGAAATAACAGGGTCCAAAGCAATATGACATTCATTAATAGTTGGATAATATGTTCAGATGTTGGCCATTATCTTTGTCACTCCCCTTAAAAATTCCCATTTTCCTCACCACCAAATGTGTATCAGTTGACAGCAAGGGTGATCATGGAGGGGGAAAAGACGTCACTTTTCTACCCCTAAAATCATTTGGGACTTCATGGACAAACAAAAGTGCAAAAAATAAATAAAGGGGGAAACAAAACCAGAAGTGTCCAGGTGTTATGGAGGTAGTGTGTTGAATTAATCATTTCATGAAGAGAAAACAAATAATTTATTTAATTTTCTCACACTGTATCCCTACTATGCTGTTTTGGAAGAGATTTGTATGATGGTGGGGAGTTGTACCCAGTGGTAGAGTGGGAAAATTCCCCCCATCTGTCATTGGGAGGGTGGTGGGAGACATGAGTGACAATTCTTCCTAGCTTTTCTTTCCTAACCCTAATGATCTCATTCAGGTAGGTGGGCAGGAGAATATCCGAGAGAGGAATCAAGAAGGCTGTAGCCTTTCAGGATTCATTCTTGACTGCATCCTCTGATATTGGGGGGGGGGGGGGGTAGGGGGACAGTGAGTGAAGATGTAGCTTTACATGGTTCTGTCTTAGATCCTTCCCCACCCCCACACAAATCTGAGAGGACTGATGAGAGCCAAGTGACAATTAGGGATTATAGGCTTGCCATCTGTGTTCTGAAAGATGGTTCATGACAATGACACCTGCAATGTCATGAATCAGCTATCAGAATACATCCCACATCTATGATTGTAATCATTAGGCTTTTTCCTCCAGCCGGCGGAGGCAGAAAATGGGCCAGTCTGAAGGGGTAGGAATAGTTCTCATGCTTGTTTCAAGACTGTGGTAAAACATGAGAAAGGAGCATGAGAAGGACTCTCTTCATCAGAGTTTTTCAGACACTCAGAAAACCCATTTCCTGTTTTTTCTCTCCCCTTTAGTATTCCAGTATTTTTCCACCCCTGGTGGAAATGTAATTCTGGTTTTGAAGGACACATGCCGCTACCCTACAATTTATGGAGTTGTTCTAGTCCAAAAAAGTGGTAAACATGGGTTCCCAGAAGTCTAGAGATACACTATTTGCGTCTATGAAATTTAAAGGTAATTTTGTAAATATGAAGCCTTCACAATGCAGGAGGATGCTTGCTATCTTAGATATTAATTATGATCAGACAATACAAGAAAGGCTGAGTCATGATTAAAGACTTGTGTATGTAAATGATACTTTGAACATATCATGAGAAGACATGACTCACTGGAAAAAACAATAATGCTTGATAAGGTAGAATGCAATGCAAAAAAGTGAAGAAAGCATTACAGATGGATTGAAACTATCAAGGAAAACACACCTATGAGTCTGCAAGACCTGAGCAGGGCAGTTGAAGATAGGCTTGCTTGGGGCTCTCCTATTCACAGGGTCAACATAAGTTGAAGTTGACTTGATAGCAGTAAGCAACAATAATAATAACAACAAATTGAAAAAATATGATTCAGTGCAGACTTGCATTAATTCTTCTTTCCAGAAAATTCTGAAACCTCAAATCCATGACCAATTCTCAAACAGGTTAGAAAATTTCCTTTGCATAAAACATTTTTTTTGGAAAAAAGGACATTTTACCCAAAATATTTTTTTTCAACACCACAGAAAATCATAAAAATCACACAAAATGCCATCTCACCTGACAGGTAGAAAATGCTGAAATTCTTTGCACTGTATTACAAAGAATTTCTGGCTATTCTAGTAGAGCCTCTATGACAAACAACGCATAGCATCAAATAAGGAAAATTGCCCCATACATGGAATGAAGCAAACATCATTTTGATTCCGAAAGAAGCCTGAGATCACCTGGGAATTGTTGACCCATCTTCTTACTGAATGTGGACTGTAAAATATTTGCTACCATATTAGCAAATAGAATAAAGAAGTTTCTCTCTGGGTGGATGCATAAAGACCAAAGGGGTTTTTTTTTCCTTGCCAAAGAGGCAGCTTAAGGACAATATTAGACATGTGATAAATTTACTAGAACATTCACAACAAAAGAAAGTTGGCTCTTATCTTTCTTGACATAGGGAAGGCCTTTGAAAATGTTCATTGGTCTTTGCTATATCAAACTTTAAAGAGATTAGATGTAGCCTGAAATTTCTGGAGTGCACCATGGCAATTTACACTAAGCAACAAACCAGAATCATCATCAATGGCGAAAAATCAGGCCCCATCAATGTGCAAAAGGGAACAAGACAGGGTTGTCCCCTATCCCCTTTGTTGCTTATTATGATAAGAGTTATTGTTAATCAATATAAGGGGAAAGGGTAATATAAGAGGGGTAAAATGCCTGTACTGCAGCCATTCACTCAAAACCACAAGGTTGTGAGTTCAAGACCAGCAAAAGGGCCCAAGCTCAACTCAGGCTTGCATCCTTCCGAGGTCGCTAAAATGAGTACCCAGACTGTTGGGGGCAAATTAGCTTACTTGCTAATTAGCTTACTTGCTGTTCACTGCTATGATCTTTGGAATAGCGGTATATAAATAAAACAAATTATTATTATTATTATTATTATTATTATTATTATTATTAACGGATGCAAATATAAACTATGCACCTTTGCCAACGACCTGCTATTATCACTGAGTAACCCATTAGAAGATATTTTTTTGTTGATAAATGAATTGGATGAGTTTGAAAATATATCAGGATTAAAAATTAATAAGAATAAGACAGTAATCATGACAAAAAATATGAGTGGAATAGAAGAATTGGAACTAAGTAAGATAACGGGTCTCCAAATAAGTAAAATGTAAAATATCTAGGTGTTGAATTAACAAAAAAGAATACAGATTTATTTCACCAGAATTATAAGTGCTGGTCAAGTATAAAAAAAGATATGCTGAGATGGCAAAACCTTAAACTTTCGTTGCTTGGAAGAATTGCCACTGTTAAAATGGCAACACTTCTAAAAATATTATTTCTTTTTCAAAGCATACCAGTCATTCAAAACAATTTGGTCTTTTCAAAATGGCAGAAAGACTTAAATTCCTTTATATGGGAGGGAAAGAAACCTTGTACAGTGGACCCTTACCTTATGTGGCGGATCCGTTCCGCCCCTCCGGTATAAGGCAAATTTGAATGAGGCTTGTGTTTGCGGCGGCGCAGCAGTGCAGTGGTGCATGTACACCACAGACATGTGCCCCATTCATCGGAATGGGATGCGCTTCCCCTTGCGCCCCATGCGCTCCCTGTGGCTTGATCATGTGTGTTTAAGCTGCGTATAGCCCGCTTGCGTATAATGCGGGCGCACTGTATAGGACTAAAATATTTACAAGATTGTGCTGATAGGGGTGGGTTAGCCCTCCCTAATTTCAGACTTTACTATGATGCATGTGGAATGATTTGGTTAAAAGACGGGATTGATCTGGAAAACAATGCACTGCTTAAATTGGAAAGTTCAAACTTGAGGTTTGGTTGGCACACATATTTGTTTTATGACAAAGTGAAATCTAACAGGAATTTTAAAAACCATCTTGTAAGAAACGCTAGTTTTAGTATTTGTTGTAAATATAAAAAATTAATTTGTTCAGTAATACCAATGTGGTGTTCCCCTCATGAGGCTTTATTGAAAACAGACCCATTCAGGAATGAAAAATTGTTGAAATATGCCGATTTGTAAAAAACCCTACAAAATACAATTGGTTTTTATACTTTCAGTTGCATGAGAGATATAAAATAGATTTTAAAAATTGGAATAAGTGATAAAAAATCAAAATTGGAAGATATTTTGGGGGCAAAAAAGGGTGTAACAATATTGGGGTTGTATAAAAGTTTGTTGAAATATTACACAGAAAATGAATTTGTTAAAACAAATATGGTGTCACGGGCACAGGATATAGGAAGAACATTAGATTTGGACCAATGGGAAACATCGTGGCCAAAAGGAGTGAAATATACCCTGTGCCAAGATATAAAACAAAACTGTTATAAAATCTATTATAGATGGTATTTAACACCTGTTAGAATCTGTAAAATATACGGAAATTCCAGCAACAAATGTTGGAAATGTAAAAGGAAGAAAAGGACTTCATACCACATTTGGTGGAAATGCAAAAAAGCAAAAAAGTTTTGGTCCAGTATACGTAAAAAAAATAAACAAAATATTAAATATAAAAATAGAATACAAACAAGAAGTATTTTTGTTAAACATGATTAATGAGGACTTGGAAAAAAATTTGATTGTGTATTATTTTATATGATTTGTTCTGCAATAATATTATATGCTAGATTCTGGAAAAGCAAAACAGTCCCAAAGGTTGAGGACTGGTTACTAAAATTACAAGAATTATCTGAATTAGACAAACTGACAAGGAAAATGAGGTATGAAAAATCAGACGAATTTTTAAAAAGTTGGAAACAGGTGTTCGAGTTCTTTGAAAATAAATGTGGTTTTTTTTTATAACTGTTTCCATAAAGGAATGGTGATTATGCAATTATTGGGTAATTCAGAGCAGCTTTGATGGCACTGTAAACTTTTTAGACATTAGACACAGTAGAGTTTACAAGTAAAGATTGATTGAATTCTTTTTATTTTTAATTCTTGAAAAAATCATATATATCAGTTGATATTAAATACCCACATGAGGAAATAACTTCATATATATTCTCTCTGTATTGGTTTATACTAAATTTTAAAATTTAGTGGGTAAATAGGTAGAATGCTGGAAGTAAAGCAGGAGAGAATAGAAATAATGACAATACAATACTTAAACAGCAATGGAGCAGGTACCCTGATGGAGCAGGAAGTTTTATGTTTTATCTACGTTTATTTGTATGTAGTATAATATGTATTATATATGTCTTGTCTGTATTTCTTTTTATGTAATAAACTTTTTTCAAAACCAAACCAAACCAAAATATTTTTTTGGAGAAAAGGACATTTTACCCAAAATAATTTTTTGCAACACTACAGAAAATCATAAAAATCACACAAAACACCATCTCACCTGACAGATAGAAAATGTTGAAATTCTTTGTACGTCTATGGAGGATTGAAATCAACAAACACTTAATTCTTTAATGCCAACAGAAGAAAGTGTTTCATAACCTTCCAGATGTGCTAACTAGGATATACATTCAACAATCCATAAACCATGTTCTTTGCCCAAGAGTGAACCAGGGAGTTGGCAACTATTGTTGATTCACAGCCATAGAATAACAGTATAGTATATGTTGCAAGATTTTATATGTGAATCTGTCTTATACTGAATCAGTTAATCTTTCCAAGTACTGTATAACTTGATTGAAGCTTACCTCTAAAATGGAATAGTATTTTCCACTTCTGAGTCTCAAAATTGGTGATGTAAGAACTGACCGTGGGATAGTCCACATGCATAGCATGTACTCGACCTACTGAGATATAGGTTCTCTGTCTTATTCCTTGTTTGTCAGTAAACTATGAATAAAAAAGAATTTAGTTCAAAAATCCAAACAGACTCTGAACAGCAAGATGAAGGTATTCATTAGCAGTGAAGTGCACAAGAATTAAGAGGCTACACCACTGGAACTCAAAGGATGTAGTCAGTCAGATACTTTAGAATCTCTCAGTTTGCCTAAAGAAAGAAAATCTTCCACACAGATGCCAAGGAAGCATAGTGTATGTTGAAAGATTTTTTTAAAAAGCGAAAGCATTCCAGGTGAGAACATAAAAGAGGTAACGAATCATAGAGTCACTTCATTTCTGATTTTGACATTGAGGAGGCAGAATGAAAACAAGATTTCCTCGTTCATTTGCATGATAAAATACACCAAAACATTGTACTTCAAGGATCTGGAACAGATGAGACATCTACAGAGCGATAATTTTTAAAAGCATCAATAAAAGTATCATATTTACAGGTGCTACTTTTATCATTCAGCACAGTTGTAAAAGAATTCTGTTGCTGTGGGGAGCATATGCATGAGTGTGCAACATCCTCTTCTGTATGCTGCAGAAGATGAAAGTTTGCAGAGAAAAGTGTAATAATGGCAGGGTACAGACCGCCAAAAAGAGGCACCTCCTCAGTGCCTCTCTCTGCTGTGCAGGAGCACCACAGCATACAAATTGCGCGGCGCTGCTGTGCAGCAAAGGAGTTCCCAAAGGCGGCTCCTGTTTGCAGCGCTGCAAAGCGCCAAAGACAGCACGGTTATGTCGCAGCTGTGCAGCGCCATCTAGAGGTGGCACAGCTGCGACATAATTATTGCACATGCCATATGTATGGTGCTGCGCAACTGCGGCGCATGCATGACGTGCTAGGGTTGCAGGGCATGTGCATGCGCCGCCCCAAGCCAACCCTAGCACGTCATGGATGCACCACAAAGGGCCCATCTGGACAGGGCCAATGCTTGGGAATATGTGTGAGGGTGAAAGAGAAAGGTTGGGAAATGTGTCGCTCTACAGAGGTTGCTGGACGGTCTCCAGTGTAGCCAAGCAGAAATCATAGAGTTGGCAGAGATCCCAAGGGCCATTTAGCCCAACTCTCGTCAGCAACAAATCCACCGCTAAAATATTCCTGAGAGATAGGCATGCAAGGTCTATTTTAAAATCTCCATTGAAGAAGTTTCAAAGAACAGATGGAGGGTTATGTGTTATTCATCCCTGCACTGTGGCATATTGTATTATTTTGATATCAGAACTTACAGTTTTAGTAGTAGAAGCAACATACTAGTCAATAAATATGGTATAATGCTGCTAGGTGTCAACAGATTCAATAGATTCTTCATTAAAAACATGTACAGATAATCTATCCATAAGTAACTAACCTAACAAAGAAAATTTTCCTTTTCTGTACAGCCCTATTCTTTTCTCATAGTCACTCCAAGGAATATTACTAAAAAGTATTACTTTCTTCTTGGAGAAACACAGAGTTTGTGAACACCAAGACTATTGCTGGGTGTGATGTTCAATATTTCAACTTGGTTCATACTGGGTGGACTGTTTCAGGGTGTCCTGTTTAAGGATGTCCTGTTTCAGAATGTCCTGTTTCAGGATAAAGACTGCCTTGGAGAATGTACCTGTTGTTCATGAGAAGAAGCAATGGAGGGACAAAGTCAGAAGAAGGTCAAGCATAGGGGGTGCATAAGAGCAGAAACATTGTCAATGCTCTCTAAGGTATGAGCTGAAAAAGCAATCCAAGAAGGGACTAAAGATAAGCAGGGAGTCACCAAAGGGAATAGTCCAGGTATCAAGCTAAAGGTCAGGAAACGAGGGCAGAGAATGTAACATAACAGTGAATAGAGATAGTAGAGCAGTCATCTTGCAGTGAATAGATGGTCTTGACCTTCCCAATTTAAAGCTAGCTATGAATCAGTACAGCTGGCCTAATTTATTCACTGTTTCTTTTTTAAAGCATACCAAGGCAGATCCTCTTCCTCCTCCTCCTCCACTGCTGCTGCTGTTTTAGTCCTTGTAATTCAATAGCATGCAGTATATCTGACTTCTCTTCAGATCTACATGTGATGGTCCAGTTTCTGCTTCTAAGGCCTCATTTAGATTCAAGACAGGACAACTAGCCCTCCACTCCGGCTCTGAATGGAGCCTGTTAACCGGGCCTTCCTTCCTTCCTTCCTTAAGGAGGTGGCACTGAGCTTTTCTGAATTTCTAGTTGTGTGACCTATGCATGTTTAGCCAGCCCTCTTGCAAATGACCTTACAATGGGAATATTAATACACTAAGACTTTCATTGCACTGGCCAGGATGCTGCAGGAGAATCCTGGAGAAACCTGGCTAAATAGCTTCCCCAACCTACCCTTCATTTTCATGCCACAGCAGCTGCCTGCATGGGTGTAACACTGGCTTGCCCAGTGCATCTGCCACTGCCATAAGAATGAGATGCCAAGTGACAGTCACATGCTGGTTGCCTTCTTCTGATCTCAGAATGAGCAACTTGCAGTGGCAGCAGCTGTATTGATGTTGTCCTTGTGGAATGCATGCAAGCAAACACTGCAGTGGAGGTCTCCAGATCTTTGTGGATGATCCAGAGCAACTGGTAGGCTTTGTTTTTTGTTTGTTTGTTTGTTTTACTCCATGTTAATGTTATTATACCACAGCTCTCATGCAGGATGTGCCAGACATTGTCTGGACTGGCCACATCAGAACTGGAGTTTGGGGAGGTGTGTCATGAAAACAGGACAATATCAGACTAGGGGATTGGCCCGTTTGGCTCATGCAGACAAGGCCTAAGTAAGCATAGGCGGGTTACAGACGGGCAGGGGAGGACGTCTTGGAGGTGTATTCAGCTGAATGCGGAGCCTCCAGACGGCCCGCCCCGGGGGCGTGCTTCAGGTATTGGAGCTTCCACACGGGGGGCAGTGAAGACGCCTCACCTGGGTCCGTTTCGGACCCAGAGCTTCCATACCGCCGCCTCGGAGGACGCTGCAAAAAGAGAAGCAGCTTCCGCACGGGCGGCCCAAACCGCGGCTTTTTTTTTCTTTTGCCGCATGAGAGGTGCGCAGCTTCGCAGCTGCAGCGCTAAGCAGCGGCGGCAGAAAGCCTGTCTGCACATTTAAAGCACCCAAGCCCCTTTAAACTTTTTCCCTGTGACTTTAAAGCTAGGCAGGAGTGGTGTGAGGTAGCAATGTCCAAACTCTGTCCTTCCAGGCATTTGGACTTCATCTCCCAGAATCCCAGACCACAGGGCAAGGTGGCTGGGGATTCTGGGAGATGAAGTCCAAACGCCTGGGAGGACAGAGTTTGGAGATTGCTGGTTTGGGTACCAGTGAGCCAGCCATGGTGGGAGGAGAGAACAGGAAGGGTAGAATAGAGTAGATAGGGCTGGGAGGGAACACATGCCCTGGGAGGTGAAATGATGTCTTTATGGGACATCATGGGACCTAGTGCCTTGTCAGTGCTCCCTGCCCCTTGATCCCAGGCCCTCTCTAGTTGCCTTTTGCCTTTGGGGGCAAGTTTAGAGGGCATCAAAAGGTCTTGGGCACATTCAAGCTCCGGGGTCTCTTTTTTTTTTTTTCCTTTGCCGGCTGGCGAATGCGCAGCTGCGCAGGGCTAAGCAGCGGCGGCAGAAAGCCTATGGGCTCATTCAAAGTGCCCAAGCCCCTTTAAAACAATGGTGGTCTCCTGCCAGCTGGTGATCAGCTGGTGTTGGCATCCTTGTCCGCTTGCACTTTGCCAGTGTCAGCAGCATCATAGATGCCTCCTCTCCTTTGGTCCCCACGCTCCTACTGAATCTGCGATGCGCAGCCACAGCTGTCTCCGCTGCCACCGCTGTCCCCCTGCCATCTCCCCTCACCTCCTTTGTACATATGTCAATATTTACAGTTTTAGCGTTTTTTATTGTTAGGTGAAAATGGCAGAGGAATGTGTGTAGGGGTGCACTTTAAAGTCCAAACTTTCCAAGCAGCGCATGCGTACATGTTGCTCTAGGGTTAGGGTTAGGGTTAGGGTTAGGGTTAGGGTTACGAGGCTTAAAATGCGCCGCAGCTGTGCCTCAGCTTCCACAGCTGCATGGCAGCGGACGTTGCAATTAAAGCCTGACTGCAAACTGCGCATGTTCCAAGACCCCAACTCACTATGCGACGGAGCTTTTAAATGGGCAATTTAAAGTAGCGGCGTAGCAATTCTGGTGTACCGGTGCAGCAGCTCTCATGGCTTCTTCCACTTCTCGATATGTGTCAGCATTCAGGTATGACTGCTCCAGTTTCTGCAGTTACTCCAGTTTCTGGGACCATATAGCTATAATGTCAGCCGTCTCAGTATGAGACCAAGACGTCCCCCTGCCTTTTTTCGGGGTGCTGGTGGATGGCTGTGCCATCCTGCCTGGTGGCAAAGGGGAGCCGCCACACAGCTATGCCAGGAGCAGCCAAACTGTGCCCGTTCCCAGGTGAAAATGGCGCAGGAATGTGTGTAGGGGGTCACTTTAAATCCCAAACTTTCCCTTTTCACTTTCTACAACCAAAACATCCGCCGGCAAAAGTTACAACTTCCCGCGGTTCTACCAACGCATGCGCACAAGTGGCTCTAGGGTTAGGGTTACGAGGCTTAAAATACGCCGCAGCTGTGCCTCAGCTTCCACAGCTCCATGGCAGCGGACGTTGCAATTAAAGCTTGGCTGCAAACCACGCATGTCCCGGGACCCCGACCCATTATGGGACGCAGCTGACACGGAGCTTTTAAACCGGCAACTTATATTTGCGGCGTAGCAATTCTGACGTATCAGTGCAGCAGCTTACAGACGGAGCTGCGCAGGTACTCCACAAATCAAAAAGAAGCGGAAAAAAGCAGCACCTTTTTAATGCCGCTTCTTCCTGCTTGGGGCGTGCGGGGGGCGTGTTCAAGACGGCATTCAGGTAAAGCCCGTCTGAAGGCTCTACCTTCATGACATCATGAGTACATCCCTTTTTGCCCGTCTGTAACCCGCCATAAAGACGATTATCTTAAAACC
>NC_056522.1:299146579-299181404 GCF_019175285.1 Sceloporus undulatus | reverse complement strand
ATTATTATTATTATTATTATTATTATTATTATTATTATTATTATTATTATATGCAATTATTATATACAACCACATGCTAAATCCCTTCAACTGATGCAGGAGAAGCCACCACATGGCTGTACAGGAGAGCTTGAAATGTTACTTTTGACTATTAATTTGTTAATGTTGAAAGCTGCAGAATATTAATTCATTATTGTTAATATTAGCAACTAAAATAACTAAAATCAGTTGCTTTGAATAATTTGTTACGTTGTTCTTTTGTTTGTCAGACAGAGAATGGCATGTATGTTGTCAGCCAGCCAGCCAGCCATCATTTTTATACACTACCTTTCTCCTTGACTGAGATTCAAGGTGGCTTGCAAAAAGGCATAAAATACAATAAAAATATACAGTTAAAATATACAAAATTAAGGTTAAAATAGTATTTAAAAAACAACAGTATTAAAATTAGTTTTACTATAAAACAAAGATTAAATGTAGTACAGCACTAAAAAGTCCTTTATGAAAAATCAGCTTCTAATCCTACATTAATTTCTGTGTAACCACCAAAGCAATTGACAATAATCATATCAAATTCTAGAACTATATTAGCAAATTCCATAACTTGTTTGTGCCTGTATAACGTACTGCCTTCTCTTTATTCTCTTTTACTATATAGTGAATAATAAATAACAATATAATATACTGGCTGGGAAACTTATAGTTTCCCTGATAATGTTGACTGCAACTTCCACTAACGTACACCACCGACTATATACAGTGTGCCCCAGTTATACGCGGGGGTGCTATACATGGACGTAAGTGTACACAGACTTGAGCATACCCTCTCAAGCCGCGGGGATCATATGGGGCACAAGGGGTGGCACGTCCTTCCTCCTTTCCATCTGCCTTGGTCCAGGCCTCAGAGGTGGAGAAGATCTGCTGGACCTGATCCTATTCCCCACCACCACTCCTTCCCTTTTGTTTCGGTCTTTTAGATTGTAAGCCTGAGGGCAAGGCACCGTCTGACTAAAGATTGTATGTACAGCACTGTGTAAATTTACAGGCTGTTTATAAATAAGGTTTAATAATAATAATAATAATAATAATAAATATAATAATAATATAATGTGTGCCTGTGGTGCATGTGCACTGCCGCACCACCATGCCACAAAACCCATTGAAATGAATGGGGCTCAAGCAAAGGCGGAATTCCCTTACGCGGGGGGGGGTCCGGAACGGATCCCCGCGTAAGGCAAGGGTCCACTGTATGCTAAACCTAAATGGGAACTGACCTTGGAGGGAGAGAAGGGGCAGACATGGTTCCCCCATGCCTAGCCTAGAGGCTGAAACAAGGCCCTCTCTCCACCCTCACCTTCCATCGCCTTGGCTTGAAAGGAAAACTGATGCAGTTTCTGATGAACTTAATCCCCTCACCCACTGCCATCCCCTTTCTTGTGTGTTGTGTCTTAGATTTAAGCGTGCGGGCAGGTAACTGGTTTTTTTTCCCCTTGTCCTTTTCTTTTAAGTGGCATGTACAGTGATGGTGCTCTTAAAATAATAATTGGGACCAGTTCAATCCAAACTGAATCAGATCTGGATCACTCTTTTTCAGACCTCAGGATCCCTGGAGCAAGGCTTGGACCTCTCCTGTTTTGTGCCATCTTTTAATGCCTCGGGAATCGTAGCACGTGCTTCAGAGTGTTTCTTAGCAGACTTGTAACCCAGTCTGCCCTGGTCTGTACCTAATACAAGTGGTCCTTGTTATACGCGGGGGATCTGTTCCGGACCCCCCCCCGCGTATACCAATTCCGTGTATGCTCAAGTCCCATTTGTCCCAATGGCATGTACGCCGCTATTGGGACAAAAGTTCCTTCTCCCTTCCTCCCTCGCTTCCCTCCTCCCTTCCCTCCCTGCCTCCCTTCCTTCCCTTCCCCTTACTTCCCTTCACTCTCTCGCGCAGCGGCTTGGCCTCGCCGCTGCCGCTGTGGGTAGCCGGGTGGAAGCGGCGGCGGCAGAGGCCAAGCCTCGGCTTCCTCGCTGCTGCCGTAAAAGGGCGCGATGGCGGCACTGGAGGCCTCTTGGCCCCCAATAGCACCGCCACCGGGCCTTTCCCATGGCAGCAGCGAGGAAGCAGGGCTGCCGCACCAGAGGCCTTCAGGCCTCCCGCGCCGGCATCCAGCCCTCTCCAGGCCTCTGCCACTGCGGAAGGCCGGATACCAGTGCTGGAGGCCAAGAAGGCCCCTGCACCGACACCCGCCCCTTCCGTGGCGTGAGGAGGCCGGGTGACGGTGCCAGAGGCCTTGAAGGCCTCTGGAGCTGCTGCCCTCCCGGCCTCCTCTTCCCACCTCCGCGCCTTTTTTTTGGAGAGGAGGTGCGGAGGGCAGCAGCGCCAGAGGCCTTCAAGGCCTCCGGCACCGGCACCCGGCCTCCTCAGTGCCACAGAAGGGGCGGGTGTCGGTGCTGGGGCCCTCTTGGTCTCCAGCACCGGTATCCGGCCCTTCTGCAGCGGCGGAGGCCTGGAGGAGGCTGGATGCCGGCGCGGGATCCGTCGTGGCATCCCTGCTTCCTCGCCGCCGCCGTGGGAAAGGCCCAGTGGCAGTGCTATTGGGGGCCAAGAGGCCTCCAGCACTGCCATCGCGCCCTTTTACGCCCTTTTACGGTGGCGGCGAGGAAGCCGAGGCTTGGCCTCCACCGCCGCCGCCGCCACCCAGCTACCCCCGCAGCGGCGGTGGCGGAGGCCAAGCCGCTGCGCTGAGAGAGTGAAGGGAAGTAAGGGGAAGGGAAGAAAGGGAGGCAGGGAGGGAAGGGAGGAGAAGGAAATTGTCCCCAATGGCTGCGTGCGTGCACGCATGCCGCCATTGGAGACAATTTTCCGATTTGCCATCCGCGGATGTTCAAATCCGCGGATGGCAAATCCGCGTATAAGGAGGGCCGACTGTACCCTTTTAAGGGCATCCATGAGCCCTCCTCTTTTCCTACACACCCTTGTACCTCAGAGATCTTACCCACAGGGGTCTCAGAGACACTTCATGCATTTTTTTTAAACCTTCAGAATCAAAGCATCTTCACCCTAGCCCTCTCCTGATTTGCCACCTTTCTTTCCTGCCAATGAATGATGGGAGGTCCCTTTCTGGATTCTAGAAAGTTCCATGTGAATTTGGACTTGAAATTGGCCACTGGAACTTAGATAACTATTGAAACACTCTGTCAAATACTGAAGCATCTACCACAATTTTTCTATGAGATATGGCAAATGTCCTTGTTGGCTTGAGGATGTCGCCCATTCAGAATTTTGACTTCTTAGTTCAAAATTGCCTTGGATAGCAATTAAAAAAACACTCTTGTTCAATTTTAAGGCATATATCATGATTTTCTGACGAGGTATGCCTGGTCTCCCTTTTTTCTTCTACTCAGCCTGTCATTCCAAATGTGACAATCTGGATGATGAGCAAAAATTCTGACCATATTACAGATTAAGTGCCAGGACCTAAAAGGGAATGGTTTACCTTATTCATAATGGATTCTTTCACAAGACATTAAGGTCAATACTAGATTAGACAAAAGCAGTTCACAGCATGTATCAGCTTTCTACCTCTGAGGTAGATAGAACAGCAGGATATATCAGCACTCGTTCTCCCAGGGAGATAAACCAGTACTGAATGCACACCAGTCCTGGAGCCAACATACATCAGTTCTCTGTCTGTTGGTTCCTGATATCAAAAGTTCAGAACTCATATATCTCATTCAAATTTAACAGCAGTTCTACCCAGAAATACTTGGGGATGGGGGAACTACAGGAAATGTTTGGGGAGCAGGGATTTCAATTACATATCTATGAGAACACTGATACTGTAATATTTGCACAAGGAAATGTTATACAAAAAAGTCTTGAATTTCAAAAATGAAAATCTCATAGCAGTTAACACTTTTGTTGAGGGGGTGCTTCAATATTCAAAACACCCTGTCTGTCTGAGGATGAGAATGTTTGCAAGTATTCTTTACATCTCTAGAATGATGCCCAGTGTTCCTGAAGCAGCCATGGGAGGGCTGATGCTGTCATTTGAATAGGGCTTTATTAGTGTGTCTGTATGTAGCAGGTGGAAGAGACATTTGGCTTGGAATCCACCTGCACCCATCACAGTGCCAATGGACAAAATGCATTTTCTCACTTCCTATTTACAGCTTAATGGGATGTCAAGATTGTCATCTATATAAAAACATGTTTAACTGCCACATATCAATCAATACCAAGGAAGGATGACATATTTATTAGTTATGATTTTTATTACAGAAATGAATATCCCAGAGGTCATTTTGATGCTTCTGAAGTAGCAGTTTCTCAGAACCCTTGCTCTGCCTCTTCAGAAAATGAGACCATAAAATGGAAAATTGATTAAAAATGTAAGATATACAGCTTTGGTTAGATTTCTATTGAAGTAATATAAAAAAAATATATCAGTTTATCACAGTTCCTGTATCATAGGAGGTTCCTCTAATGGTTTATTTCTTGGTCTGGGTTGCTTAGACTGATTTACTTAACTATGCGAAAAATGGAATCTTTTTGGTCTGTGCATATAGTGGTGAATTTTTCTTTGTTTGATTCTCCCCTTCCCCAGCATCCACTGCAAGGCAATAGAGCAGCAGACTGAAGAGCATTTTGTTATTTGATCCAGCACACCTATAGCTGTCTCTGTGGGAGTGCTCAGTGCTTAGCAAAAGCCAGAGTTCACAAGTGCTGAGTTTTGTAACCTTTATTCCTAGTAGGACCTGAAGATCAATTGTTCTGAATCTAAGGAAACGAGTTACAGTTGTTGCACTTTGTGTCATCCAAGTACACGTACAATATGACAGACTAACTTTAAAATAAAGAACAATAAATAATCTCTGCTATGCTGTGCACATTCTTTGGGTTATTATTCTGGAGTATTTGTCAACATGCTTTCTTTTCATTTACATTCATCAATTCCAATCATATCCTCTCAGCTGCTCTCTTGTATTTGGATTTTATCCTCTTAGAATTAATATCCTGAGTTGCTCTAGATGGAACCCAACCACAAATTTTATGAACAGCTGGTATCAGTACAGTATTGTAATTATGGATTCATAATCAAGAGTTAGGGATCTGTACCTGTTCTGTATTCACTAATCCTATATAGGCACAGCCCATCTTAAAGCCAGCAGCTCCTAGATCACCTTAAAGAACAGATGCCATGTCATAGAATCATAGAAATCTCAATCAAAGCATACCCGACAGATGGCCATCCAGCCTCTATTTAAAGACCTCCAAGGAGGGAGACTCCACCACTCTCCGAGGAAGTGTTTTCCACTGTCAAACAGCCCTTACTGTTAGGAAGTCCCTCCTCTTATCCTGTAGCTTACATCAATTTCTCTGGGTCCTAGTCTCTGGTCGAGTGAAGGAGATCCATTCAAAGAGGAACCTTCTCACCAGTCCTCCTTTCAGCAACTGAGGCTGTGACCATCAGAAGCAGGAGCCCTCTTGAAAGTCCTTGTCACAGGCTCACAGGTTCTAAGTAGCTGATTCTGGAGTACATCCTTAGACTTGACTTTTTTTTTTAAAAAAAAATATGGCCTTGTAGAAGAGAGGGGGGGGGGCATGTAGGCTCTCCTCTGTCAAATTGATCTCCATGAAAGAAGTCCATACTGCCTTTTAGACATACTGGAAGAGGGAGGGAGTGGTGGGAGAATGGAGTGGATACATAGTGAGGGTATGAGGTGAGGCAAGGAAGAGAGTAGAATGGAAGGAAAACAAGCAGTAGAGTAGAAAAAGTGGGGTTGGGCCAATTGTAAGTGCACAAGGTGTGGTGAGGGAAGGAAGAAGTACAGGGATGGAGGGTGAGTGGTGTGAGCAGCAAAACGTAAAATGGAAGGAGGGTATATTGTGGAGGCATGAGGTGAGGCAGGAGATGGAGCAGGAAGGAAAGGTCAGTAAGTGGTGCAAGTGGCAAAGTGCAAGAACAAAGAGAGGATGCACTGCAAAGGTAGGCACGAGGGAAGAAGTAGGAGAAAAGAAAAAATGCAGCAAGGGAGGCAGGGGAAAGGAGGGAAGAGTGGATGGGAAGTGCGGAGGCAGGAGCTCCCTGGCAAGGAGCAAGTGGAGAGCATAACATGAGGTATGGGATGGAGGAGGAGAAATGTGGCTGCCTAATTTACCAGGTCAGCCATTTTTGGAGATGGAGTGAACGCGAATGGCGGCTGCCCATGGCCCGGCAGTATCCTCTTCCCAGGGTGTCTTGCAGCTGGAAGCTGGCCTAGGATTAGCTGAGTGGGGCTGCAAGGGTGGACTTCTGGCCTCTGCCCATTGGTGCCCGACAGCCAGAGGGTCACTGTCACTGCCCTTTAACCCCACGCTGCTGGCTGGAGTCGCCATTCTGACCTCGGATCTCCCCACCTTTCCACACTGTGAGCTGGGAATCCTCTGCGAGGTTGCTGGTACATTGCTCTGTCACAACTTTGGGATGGCAGCATGGGCCATGGATCTGGGGGGGGGGGTGGTGCCATCAATACTGCAGAACATTGGTCATTGGGAGTCCCACTGGGACCCAGCAGGGCTGGACCAGAGAAGGGGTTACCAATGTGGGGAACCCCTTGTCAGCATTTCCCAGTGACAAGGGGCAGGTTAGGGTCATGCCCAGAGACCCCCTCTGTCATCCCTACACCCCACAATGACTGGGCAGGGGGTTCATTGAGAAATAGTTGAGTTGGTTGATGCTATATCCTGACCCAACACTATCTGTCAGCTGTGAATAATAAAGTTGTAGCCTTTTTTCTTCCATATGGTGGTATGTTGTTTCTTTGTACATTGCTTACCATCCCTGCCCTGCAAAGTAATTTTGTATGATTAGAATAATTTTCATAATGTACAAATTAGATGCCTGGATTTAAAGAAGTGGAGTATTGCAACCCTACCTGGACTGAAATCAAAGTAAATCCCAACTAAAGTATGTCATAATGAATAGCAGTGAGCCCTCCCATAAAGCTCCAAGGCAGAAACTTCCACCATCCTTCTAAATCCAGTCTTTCCTATTTAGAGACAAGAGAAACTAAGTAAACTCCTCTAATCAAAAGCCACAGGCAAAATAAATGTAAGACAGATATTGCCAGAAGGCAAGGACTAGGTTCAATACCAAAGGCAATCAGCACAATGAGACCTGCACAACCAGGTTAAGGAGGCCGATATATTTGCAAGAGAATGGGAAGGGATGGCTATATGGAAATAAAGTAATTCTTTGGGGGAAATGATGGGACAACATTACAAAGGTATACTTTAAATCTGAACCAGCAGAAGAACATCATTAAATAGAAGCCAGGATGACAGGAATAAAAACATGGAGAGTTTATGGATCCATGGAATAAAATTATAGACATAACAGCATGAAAACACTATGTAATTTATCACATGGGGGAAATCTCATGCAGAAACGGGGAGTTAAATCAGAAAAAAAAAACCCCTGCAAAAGCGGGTTGATTTTCACACAACATTGTTGTTAAAGTAGTATTAATCCAAATGGAATATAGATGGAAAATAGACAAAAGCCGCTCCTTTTTACTTTTGGAAAATCTCTTTTGTCTACTTTCTGTTCTGATTTAGATGTGTGTGAAAATCAACCCACTTCTGAGGGTTTTTTTCCCCAGCTTTTAAATCCCATTTTTGCACAGGATTTCCCTCATGTAATAAACTCATATGTAAGAGGGGAAAGCTACATTTATACCCATATCCCAAAGCAACTGAGTTGGTTTATGCTGAGCATTCAGCTCTAAATCCTAGGAAGTCTATATCCCACCAGGTAGCAATCAGTCGATGACAACAGAACTATAGAAAGTTCTTCCACACAGAGATCAATGTCCAATGGGGATTTAATGGGGATGACACAATAATTCTTCTCGTGGCTGAACAATGGTGGGCAATAAAATTACTCCCCCGCCCCCATGAAAAGTGTGAAATAATTACAATGTCTCATCTCGCACAATGGCCAGCGATCAGCCGTTCCAAACAGAGGCGGGGAAATTCATTTTGAAGCTCGGTCAATTCCTTTATGGCATCATTGAAATAAAACAGCAGGGGTGCAAGAGAGTGTGAATTTTCACAATCTAGTGAAGGTAAAGCTGCCTTGCTAATGAGGTGCTGAGATTCAGTTTTGTCTACAAGTCCTGGGAGTTTGTAGGAGCTGTAGTCCAAACTTTTTCCAAGCTATAATTTTCTTTCTCTACCCTGCTCTCTTCAGCACATACACTGGCCTCCCATAAATTGATGGGCTTCTTGAAGGTGCATGCAAGGATACACAGAATCCTACAATTGGAAGCATCCCCCAAGGGCCACCCATTCCAACCCCTTCCATCATGCAGGAATACAGACAATCTTAGAGTTGGAAGGGCTCCCCAAGAGTTGGAAGGGATTCCCAACTAGAAAAGACCAAATGAATTGATGGGATTTAAAGAAGTGCTGATTTACCATATTCCTATTGCTTCAGTGGGCTGGTATAGTTGGGAGTATTAATTGAATATAAACCACCACAATCCCATGATTACCTTCCTCTGATTTATGGCAATTTTATCTTGAGGTCTACTTGACAAGGCTAGCTACCAGCATTTCTCAGCATTGGCTACTCCAGCTAGAGTATGCTGGGACTTGCGCTCTAACAATACCTGGAGAGCCATATGTTACAATAAGGTGTATAGCTTCTATCTCCACCCAAAATGATACCCATGACTCCTTCTCAAGATTTCTGGTTAAAGTGGCTGCAAATTTGCAACTGCTGGGAACAATGGGAACAATGATGTCATTGCTATTCGTGTTTCTCCTGAAAATAGGTGCCTTCAAATACAAAGTTTGGTTGAATTAACTCAGGGGTCATTCCCACTTAAAGTTTAACCTGATATTCAATTTGACTTCACTCCGGTCTCTTGTTAACACTGTTTTTCAATATGCCAATGTAATAACTTAAAAAAAAACAATTGTCTTCCCCATTACTTTGTGCCCCTTCAAAATAAATGTCAATCATTTGACAAGTGGCAGCCCGGGCTCTCGGTGGGGAGGAAGGAAGAGACATGGTATGGGGAGGGGAAGATGGGGGACATGGGAGGAGGAGGAGGAGGAGGAGGCAGACTCTCGAGGGAGTCTAGGGAGGGACTGAAGGAGGGTTGGAGGATCTGAAGGGTCTGGGGAGGCTCTGGAGGCAGTCTGGAGGGGGGCTGAGGGGGCCTGGGGGGTTTCAAGGGCCCCCTCTTTCCTGCCCCTGTAGACCTGCTAGGTCCAGCCAGAGGGAGTTGTGCCAGGGAAGAGGGGCCCGGAGCCTGGGGCTCCATAATAGAGGAAGAGGAGGAGGAGGAGGAGGAGGATGCAGGTGAGGGAACTGTTGTCCCAGAGCGTCAGGGCTCCCTCAGGGCCACCAACAGAGCTCCACCAGCCGAGCCCTGACCAGGCCCCTGCCTAGAGCCATGGTCCAGGCACCCTGCTGGGAGGAGGAATAACAGGAAGACAAGACTGGCTCCCATATACTACCCCAATGGAGCCCCATGGAGGACCGGTACCAGCACCAACACAAGAGTGGGGAAGAGCTCAGGACACTGAGAGCAGGCACGCAGGCTGGGATGGAAGATGCTAGCTAGACCTCTGCTGCCACCGCAGCCTCCATCTCTTCCTCCTCTTCAAGCTGGGCTGCAGTGGTGGGGGTGGAGGCACCAGAGAGCTCCAGAGCAGCCATGACGGGGCTGGGACTGTGGTTGTTGCTACTGCTTCTGAGGAGGACTGGGGAGCTTGCAGGAGGAAGAGGAAGACGAGGGACCCGGCATGGTTTTTTTTTAAAAAAATAAATAAAATTAATCGATGAATCAATAGATTGGTATAGCAACTACTTGCAAATGCAAGTAGTTCCAAAATAGAGCTATCAATTCATTGATTTATTTTATTTTTAAAAAAGCACCCATAGGTCACAGCAAGAAGAAAAAACAGGAAACAGTGTGTGTGTGTGTGTGTGTGTGTGTGTGTGTGTGTGTGTGTATGTGGTGTGTGTGAGACATCTCCCCAAAACTGGGGACGGATGGTAAACACTTCTCTGCCATACGTCCCTCCCCTCCAGAATGATACAATTATGATCTGTCATTCCCACTTGCTGAATACTCTTCGGAATTTGAAACTATTCTCTGAAAAAAGCAGGTTTTTTGCATTTGTCTCACTTCATTGCAATTGCAATTGATCGCACCAGGATCAGAAATGGTTTCAAATGGGAATGACTGTCATATAATTCGATAGGTAATTCACTTTATTTCATAGTGGGAATGAGCCCTCAGTCTCAGGTTGGAAATTAAGAACTATTAACATTACAAAAGACATGTTACATGAATGCCCATTTGGAATCGGAAACGTAAAATCCTCGAGACGCAATCCTGTCCTCCCTGCACAGGCACAATTACATAAATTTGCAATAGAAAGCCGATCGATATGTACTTATGTGATGGATTCATTCATATTTGCACTGCTTTCTCTTTTAGATGGATGCTGTTTTGGTCTGTTTGTGTGATGAGCTAGTACATAATTTCATCCATTTTCAAATTGGCCCCACTTAATTCTTCTTTCGGAATGGTGATGCATGTCTCCATGTGAAAAAGTCCTATGATATCTTAGAACAGAACCTCCAAAATTTCACAGTGCAATTACCTGTGGCCGGCTGCATCAGCATCTGGTCAAGATAGCAAAAGTTATCAGTTTATCAGCAACATACAAGCTAGGAGAGACTTCAACAGTTTGCTTTTGTCTTAGTCTACTGGGAAGGGCAAGAGGTTCTTACCCACCCACCCCCCACACTCTCTCTCTCTCACACACACACTGAGTTAACTGTCTCGTTTTCCACAAATGAGATAAGCTTGGGACAAAAGGGAGAAGGAGACAGAAAATGTGACATTTTAAAAGCAGCTGAAAAGGTGAGATGGCAGGAGATTAATTGGGACAGTTTCTGCCAACTGGGGAAAGTTGAAGGGTACTTTATAAGGATATGTACATCTTTAAATCATACTATATAAGCTTATAGGGGAGGTATCCTCCCTTTTCCAAATCCCTAACCCATCAATTCCTGGTTTTATCATTTCTCTACATTTCTTTCTCTTTTTTTTATGTATGCACTGTTTGAATGTCTAAAGCATGCTCCCATGTTCTCAGCATACATACTCTTTTTTGTGTGTAAACGAAAAATTATGCCTTCATAGCCATCTGTCAATGTGATGATTCCAGAATGCAAATCACATCCAGTGTGGGCATTGCATTCAAAGACAATCCTATCAAACCTCGGATGAAAACCAGATTGCTCCCCAGTCCCTAAATTCTTGTGCCATTTTTTTTCCTTCAAGATTCTACAAGATCTCCCTCCTTCCTTCCCTCCCTCCCTGGTTTCACTGCAACACAGGTCAACCTCTCTGAAAATTGCTACTTTGGAAAGTTGAGTGAATTAAATTAGATGAAGATTGCAACACTCTTGTACATCTAAAAATATCTATATAAAAGATAGCCGGGAATAATAATTGAGCTGCCAGGCTGATTTTTTTTTTATTGTTGTTTTCATAATAGCTCAACTAATGTCTTTCAAGGTGAATCTGGTCTGTAACTTTTAAAACATAGACATAGATATATAGATATAGATATAGAAAGATATTTATTTTCCAGTGATGAGTTTAGATTTTGTTTTGTTTATTTTCTACACTTTCCTATCACTAAGCAACAAGATATTTATGTTAATCCATAGAATAGCTCCTAGTGTATCATAAAATTAAGCACTCAGTGAAACAGAGAATACTGTTGGCTGCAATTCCGTGCATAGATGTGCTGCTTAAATCACTGTGAAGAGATAGTTTGAATAAATAAGCCACTATCAGCTTTCCTAAGGGCTTTTCAGATCTCCAGAGCACAGTGACTGAATGTCCCTTGCTGGGAAGAACAGGAGAACCATAGTGTTGACTATCAAAATGCATTCAGTTGGAGACTGACTAAAGCCTATACATGTAATATCTGCATACATGGTTGATGTAATGTGACCTTAACTTGACTGTATGTAGATTAGGAGACAGTCCTGCTGCCATGATTCCACTTATCTGCTCATCCATGTACCTTCAGCTGCTTTGAATGCTATTTTTGGAGAAAGGTGGGATATAAATCCAAGAAAGAAAGATGGCCTGGGAATGTTGAGTCCAAAATTCTGTCTGCACTGGTCAGGATTCTCCACAGGTTGCCCAAATTATCCTGAACTGAGATCTCTGGACCTTCCCCCATGAACTTAGGTTCTGATGCCAGGTGGTTGTTCACATATGCAGCCCACTGTGCCACCCTGCACTGCCACCAAGTTGCTTACTCCTGAAGTCACATGGTTGGGTGACTCATTCTGACCACAAAGTGAGTGAAATATGGCATTGGTGACAGCACTAGCTGGCATAGTAGGATACATTCTTCCAGGAAGATCCAGAGCAGAAAGGGAGGTTTTTTTAAGTTCATTTTAAGAAGCGTATACCCAGGTTTAGTGTTGAACTGGCCAAAGGACATCCGGTGTGATCATGCCAGTCTTGGATTTTGGGCAGTGTGTTGTCCAAACTCCCCACTGAAAGAATCTGTGGAGTCTGCTTTATTTGGCCCATGAGACAGGACCCAAGTCAGGCAAGGAAGCTGTCCTGCAAGGGACATGGAGCAGGCTTGGAGGTCCAAACAAGGGCATCTTTGGGTAGAGAATCGTATGAGTACTGATTGGTTCTGAAAATAAAAGACTTAAAGGTATACCAGAGTGGGGAAACTGTGACAATCCCAAACATGGATTGGGGAAATGTTTTCCTAAAAAATAATATTACATCCTCCATCCTTTACCAGTCCCTCAGAATCCCCTTAACCCCCCCCCCCCCAAATGTTGCATTTTTATCAATGTGATTTTATGCAATTTTCATCCCAAAAATGAACTAAAACACTTTAAAATGGATGAAAATAAAATTCCCTGTACCCCATGCACCTGTTCCCCCAAGAATGCACCAACCTGAATAGCTCCTTTTGATAATATATCACCCAACATGATGTATGGAAGTAGAAGAGCAGTGGTTGCATAAAGACCTCTAAGAATGAATTGCTACTACCACAAAAGCACTGCTAGGGCTTACTAGCCTGTCAGTGAACCCAACAGCACTCTAGTAAAACTACCATTTGTGACAACCAACACATTAACATGCGGCTGCTTTGGACCTCTGCTTCCAAGTGGGTTCCTTGCTCTTTTCAAGACTGATGAAGGACTCTCCAGTTCAATTGCCTGTCTGTCTGCCTGTCAGGACTATAAAAACTAGACTCTTCTGGGAGTATGTCTATATCAAGTAGTATCTGGACCCATTCATGCTTTTGGGCACAGTCTAGACCTTTTTTCTATGCTGGGTGGGGTGATGGTGGTCTTGCTGTGGAGGAGTTTTCTGCAGTTCCATTGTAATGGTCAAATAATTTCCTGGCCAAGTTTAAATTCATTGGGACTTGGAATCTCTACAGAGGTGTGGGATCAATTACAATGGTCTGCCCCAGAAGGATGATAGATTAGGACAGATCCTTGATGGCTCTTGGAGATTTTCTTGTCACTTTGGCAGGCAATTCTGTTGAAGCTCTGGTTTACCTCTGGAATGGAGAAATGGCCAGGGTGGTGGACACAGTCACTCCTGGGCATCCCCTCTAACAGAGTGGAGTCAAACCAGTCTCTAAGGCTGGAAACTTACCGGCCTAAAAAGATGTTTGGGGGCATGGTGTGCAGATGATGCATGCCTCCAAGATGCCCAGAAACTGTTTGGCTGGCCACACATCAGCTGGCTTCCAGGCACTCTGGTGGTATGTGTTTAGATACTGTATGCTGCTGGGATGCCAGGAAGCTGCCTTAGGGCTGAGGCAGGGCCAGAAAAGTCAACTTTTAACCACCTGAAAAGTAGTGCCTCTTTGACACTCCTTTTATTTGGCTGCTTCAAGACTGATTGGGGCTGTGCCATGTCGTTGCTGTGGCCCCAATCTGCCTTCAGAAGGGGTGGCTTGAAGTCACGCCTCGGTTTGCCAAAGAGATGGTGATGATGAAACAAGTGAGATGGAAACTAGAGTGACATTGGCAGAAGATTTGGAGCAATTCAGCTCGAAAACAAGCTAGACCCTATTTGAAAGCCTACTCAGTGGCAGTGCAGGCAGCAAGCCATTGCTTTCCCCACTGCATCTGGAAGGAGCTTTGTAGTGGAAGTATTTTGAGCTATCAGACGCTTATTATGCACTGGTGCTTAAATAGAAAATGAAGAGCACACAGCAGCCTGTTGTGAAGAATTTACATGGCATTTTGCAGATAAAATTACTCAGATCCATTCTAACTTGGAAGCTATGGCAGGTTACAGACTGCCATTTAGTACGTAATGAATACGTACTAGGGTTAGGAAGGGGCGGTGCTTCCGCACCCCCCTAACCCTAGTATGTATTCTGTACGTACAATATGGCGGCGGCCGTTCCACATGGCCGCCGCCATATTTACATATTGGACGCTGTGCGTCCGCACGTGTTGCGGTGTCTATGACGTCGCGAGTCCGCCCCTGGCGCCTCGCAACATCATAGAGGCGCCGCTTAAAGAAGCTCCATTTTGGAGCTTTTTTTTTTTTTGCTCCGTAACAGAGCCACGTGGTTTGGCTGCAGCGGCTCCCTTACGGAGCAAACAGTGGCGGCGGCAGATCGCCGCAAAGCGGTGGTTTATAACCCGCCTATGATTGATACAGTTCCAGTGGATGTAGTTTTGGTTCCTGCACTTCCTGTGTTATTGCATACTTTTCAATTTATACAGCCTGAGTATATGGTCAGGATCCCTGGAGAGGTGAGAGAGCTACCACATGTGTACTAGAATCTTTTCTTTCCTGGATCATTAAACAGAGAAGGGGGAGAATGGCTGAGTGGGTGAAAAAGTAGTTAATACATTCTTGCAGCAAGACAGGGTTCCAGCCTGTCTAAAGGAGGCATTTGTGAGGCCTTTAATGAAAAAGCCATCCCTGAATCCCTCTATAGTGGATAATTAACAACCAGTGACTATCATAACATTCTTGGGCAAGGTACTGGAGCCTTCCAGCTCCACAGGGTCCTGAATGAAACAGATTTCCCAAACATTTTGGAAGTAATATGGGATATAAATAAATGTAACAACAAGAACAACATGAATGGTCTTTACATGGCTGCTGTATTTTGCTGGGTGTCTGCAGCCATGTGAATGGTCTCCATTATTTCCTGGCATCTCTGTGTGTGTTACCAGGCTGCAATTCAAGGAACAATTACATCTATTGCCAAGACGTTCTTGCGGAACTTCTGTCAGTCTGTAAAAAAAGTAGGATCAATATTCTTGCAATATTAGCTCCCCCTGAAATATTGGCTTTGCATAAATGATAAACTAAGGATGTATCTCCACTATTCAGTTATATTACTTTGGTCCCATTTTAACAGTAATCCCTCTGTCCTAGAGAGTCCTAAGATGTATAGTTTGGTGTGATACTTAGAAACCCGTTGGATGGTTCTACTCCACGCCTCTAGCAGAGCACTAGCAGAGAATTCTAAGGGGTCATTCACACTACAATTTAACTCAGTGTGGAAACATTGGCTACGCCAGCCAAATAAAGCTCTCTTCGAGCACAGTGGAAGGTATGATTTTCACAATGAGCATACATACTAACATCCAAGAAGCCACACCAAAGCCCACGACTCCAGTTCTTAGGGCGGAGTGTGCCTTGTGCGACTTCTTGAACTCTTAGGATGCATGCATCATTGAAACACCATACCTCCACTGTGACTCGAAGCAGCTTTATTTTGGCTGTCTGTAATAGGCCTATGTTAAAGGGAGGTCATTCAGACTTGCCCTAATGACAACCGATGCAATCGGGGGGAGGGGGCAAAATGGACTTAAACCGGTTCTTTTGGACACAGGAGTTACAGCGCATCTTTTTAAAAGAACCGTTTTTTTTGGGGGGGGGTAAGGAACAGCAAATGGGAATGCAATGTCAATCCCATTCAGAGCACTCAGGTGGCAGGGCTTATATGCTGAGGGGCAGGATATACCCACCCCACAGCTCTTGTCTTCCCTGCAAATTGCCATTGTGTGGTGAAGAAGCTGGATCCATAAATGCAATTGGTTTTTCCTCAGGTTAGCATCACAAAGTGTTTCGATTCAAACAATTTGTGTTGGAGCCAAGTGTTTGGATTCAAATTTCCTGCACCTCAGAAAGCAATCCCTTTAAAACACTAGCCCGGCTTTTTTTCCTCTTCTATCAGTGAATTTGTTCCCTTTACTTCATATGCTTTGCCGATGGCTAAGTTCCAAACCACTTGGAAATAGGGGATGGGGGGGGGGGAGTTCTTGGGAACATGATGAGTTGGTGGTTTTTTAAAAAAAATTGGCAGCATTTGTGCACTTTTGCTTTTACGTGGTTGCCACTGGGGCGTTGGGGGGATTGCCACTGCTTTGTGTGTTGTTTGCCATCATTTCCGACTTATGGTGACTCTATAGCCACCCTATTGTGGGGTTTTATTGGCAAGGTTTATCAGAGAGGGGTTGTAATTGCCATCCTCTGAGTCTGAGAGAGTGTGATTCACCCCCCACCCCCAAAGGTGAACCTATCACGGAGTTTTCTTGGCTAGGTTTCTTCATAGGGGCTTGCCATTCTCATCTTCCAAGGTGATGAAAGGCATAGCATCACTTTACATACCAGAATTCATTATTGCAGTTGCACAGTTTACAATTCCTCTATACTATACAACAAGGGAATGCAGTTTAATGTTGAACCAGACCAGCAAAATGTCACCCAAACAGTGTGAAGTAGATGTGCACTTTAAAAACAACAACCCAAAAATGATCAAAATGGCACGTCCATTTTAAATTGATACAAAGGGTAATGTGAACGTCAACAGGGTTAAATTGCCACAGACAGCTTTGATCATGGGAAATGTAGTGTGACATTGATTTGGTATCACATTGATCATGTGATCTGAATTCATTCAGCTCAAAAAGGTTAGTGTGAATAACCTCTAAGTTTCCAACCAAACTTAAAATCCCAGGATTCTATAGAGACATAACAATTAAAATTGTAACAATCAAACTGCTGTAACAGAGTAGTGTAAATGTTCCTAAAGTCATTCTCACTCCATTTGTTGAACTTCCTTTCTTGTTTCCATCTGTAGTTTTCCAACATTTGCTGGACATCGGGATCTTTCTGAATGCAGCAAATTTCTCTATTTTTCTCTACAGACAGAAACTGCTTATATTTCCAGGAAACTAAAAAGATTGCTTCCTAACTTTCACTTGCACTGTCCTTTTTTTATTCTTCACTCAATACCAGATGGCCATACCATTTCTCTCACATGTGTTCAGGAAAATCAGCTAATCCAAAATAGATGGAAACTTATATTGTTTTAACAGCAATAATCTTTGGAATCATACATCAGGAGACTATTTTGTTATTGCTTTTGTTGATGAATACTGTAAATGTCCAAGATATGTAACAAAATGCCATAAAAACTCAAGGATACCCAGTGGGAAATAGTACCATAAAGCTGTGATGAATTGTAATTTACCAGAGCATTCCATAGTATCTAATACAGCAAATAGAATGTGTAAGGGAAACTTTGTTGCCTATCGTTTTACTGTTATAGTGCCATTTTTGGTCAGTTTGTTTTTTATATGCATTTGATTTAATGTCTTTTATGTATTTAAAACAAAATAAATATTGACGGTCTCAAATCACGTTTACTACCACTGCCTGTAGGAGCATGTATCTGTAGCATACAATATCAAGAAGCAGGCAGCACTGCAGTACACAAGAGGCAATGGAAAGACACTATAACACTGTGAGGGTCTGACAATATTTAACATTAATCTAGAGTTATATTAAAACATTACACTATTACAAAGTGAGTAGAACAAACTATAAAAAGTGCTCCTGATCCTATGACAGAGTTCAAAACTGCTTCTTGTGATGAAGTTACAGGCCCACCAACAAACCAAATTTTCTCTTTGAGAATGTTCTAGAAATGGATTTGCTCCTGGAAGTTGGACCCAGCTTTCACTGGTGGGTTGACTGCACCCACTCCTGGGGCAGTCTATTCTAGTGTGAAGCAGTTGTTACAATAAAAGATTTGTTCCTAATGTTTAGGTGGAATCCAGTTTCTGGTAATTAGAATTCATAGTTCTCATTTCAATATCTGGAGCAGAAGAAAACAAGCCCACTACATGATAACCCTTCAGATATCTAAAAATGGCTATCATATCAGTCTTCTTTACTCAAAGATAAGCATATCCAATCCCTGAGATGTTCCTCATAAGGCTTGGTTTACAGACCTAGTTGCACTTCTCTGCATACATTACAACTTGAACTGTGTTGCCCAGAACTGGAAAGAGTGTACCAAAGCAGAATTTAATAGAAATACTGTTTCCCTTCCTCTGGTTGCTATATACCCGTTGATACAGCCTTGAACTACATTTGCTGTTTTGGCTGCTGAATCATGCTGCTGACTCACATTTAGCCTGTGGTGTATTACAATCCCAGAATCCTTTCTACATGTACTGCTTTCAAGGCAGGTGTCACTCATCCTATATTTGTGCATTTGATATTTCTTGCTTAGATGTAGTACTTTACATTTATCCTTGTTGAAATCCATTTTTGTTAGTTTTAGTTTATTATAATGTGGGGGAAAGAGCCTAAATACCCAAAAGGCACCAGAGCCTGTCTGATCTTTGAAGCACAGTAGGATCTGTCATGGTTAGTACTTGGATGGGAGACAGCCAGGTGCTGTAGGCTATATTTTGGGGGAAGAAAATGGCAAAACCATCCTGGAGTAGTCCTTACCTAAGAAAACCCTATGAAGGTCATGGGGTTACTATAAGTCAACAAGGGATTTGAAGCGGCTCCTTTATGTGCCCTCCAAAGGGCGCCTTAGCCACAACAGTGCGGCTGTATGGCGCCCCTTTGGTGCTGCATCATCTGGATGCAGCGCCAGAGTCGCACCATGATGCTGCATGCCATCTGGAACAGCACACATCATGATGATGCCCTGGGGGCAGAGTTAGGGCATCCAGCATCAGGATACTATGCCCTGACTCCGCCCACAGGCCAGCACAAAGTGCCGGTCTGTACAGGGCCTTAGAAACAGGAACTTTCATCTTTTATGAAGCAGGATCATTTCCCATCCTTTATGAAATTTGTTTTTCTCTGGTTATTCTGCCCATGGCTTAGTTCTTTCTTTCTTTTTTTCAACAGGAAACAAAATAAAGTGCCTTACATCAAATCAAACATTTAGCATAATCTGACTTCTTTCATAACATAGGGGAAAAGAAGAACCACTGTTCTTTTGAGCAGCTTCATCACACTAGGGTAAGGTGTTGTAATTTGCTCATTCTAAATCTAAATCCTGTTTACAGAAACTGTATACACACACACACACAAAGAGAGAGGAGAGAGACTGTTCATTCCTGCCAGTTTTACTCTGAGCAATTTGCATTATAATGTTTACAGTAGGACACTTGAGCCTTTGCCATATGCTTGCTGTCTCCCATGATGCTCATGGAAATGAAACATGTATCTCCTAAGGCAATGACAGCAAATACACATTTACATAAGTATCCAGCACTGATTTAAATCTAAAGGAGGTAAAAGAGGCTGATATTTGTTGGGCTGCAGTTTTTAAAAATGTGATCCCCTCCAAAATTTTAGGAGCAAACAGAAAACCTCTCTGAAGATGTTCATTCTTTTCATAAGTACATGCTGAAAGAATATAATTTTTTCAGGAATAGTATAGGTGTAGTGGTTTGAGCATTGGACCATGGCTCTGGAGATCAGGGTTCAATTACTCACTCTGCCATGGAAATCCAACTGGGTGACATTGGGCAGGTCACACACTTTCAGCCCCCGAAAACCCTGTAATAGGTTAGCTGTAGGAGTAGCTGTAGCACTAGCACTTACAATTCTATGCCACTTTATAGTGCTAAGCACTCTCTAAGTGGTTTACAATGTGTTAGTCAATTGCCCTCAACAAGCTGGGTATTCATTTTACTGATTTACAAAAGGATGGAAGTCTGAGTCAACCTGGAGCCCTGCAGGATCAAACTTGTAATGTTTTGGCTGCAGTACTGGCCTTCAACCACCAGGGATCCTTAGGTTCAGCTTAGGGTCACCATAGGTCAGAAACGACTTGAAGGCACACAAGAACTGCAGTCTCAAAAGGAATGAAAAGATCTATTCATTTTGAGGTCGGTCTTGGGCTGCTTTAGGAGGCCCCAAAGCAGCCCGAGGTGACTTCGAGGCACTCTGGGGGTCTGCATTTTGTAAATGCCATGACCCTGGAGGGGCCAGAAGCTGCCCCCATCTGCCAGTCTTTTTTGGGCCTCTGTATCTTTGAAATGGTTTAAGGTTAACTTTCCCAGCAGAGAAAAGTATATGCCTGTTTTGTGAACAGTGAACAAAAGTCCTTCCCATTCGCCCCATCTGTTCTGAAGCACAAATAGTATGTTAAGGAAATGTTAGCACCACTTCACCCTCACTAAAATTACCCTGCTGTTTCATTTTATTCACTTTAAAGTCTTTGAAAAATGTACATGAAACTTATCTTTGATGATTCTACATGTCCAAAATGAAGATCGTCTTTCTTATCTAAACATTTTCTAAACTTTTAACATTGTTATAATGTTAATTAACGATTCCCTGATTGCTAAATACCTCTCTCACCCACAGATACTGTAGGCACACATCAAAGATGGAAAATATCAGAGAAATCATAAATCACATTAACATTTCATTTTGTGTTCTTGGATTCTTATAATGGATCCTTCAGTGTTCAGCTTTAGCTGTAATGCAGAAATTCCTCATTAGCTGAGTTTTAATTGAAGTTCCCTCCTACAGATGTCCATGGCAAACCAGATGAAACCATGTGTAGTAAATGATATAATTACCATCCATTTAGTAGAGTCTCATATTGTGAGAGAGTGTAAAAGAGTTCAAAGACTATAATGTCTTCCCAAAGGCTTCATTCTTATCAATAAGGAAAGAAAAACAGCATACATATTATAATTTTAATATCCTCCTTGAAACATAGCAGTTGGGTGATGAACTTTTGGTCTGCCATGCTTATGATCATAATTTAATTTTACAGTACCCATGACAAGAAGAGACTGATAATGGCACAAGGCTCTTCCTGTTTCCCATGCTCCCATGTGCTATCTGTTGTGTGATTTGTTGAAAGCCTGTGTGGTCCAGTGACTGAAAATTATGACTTAATAAGTAAGCCATTTTCATTGACTCAGAGCATCTGCTTGGGCATGTTACTTTTTCTTACAGCTCAGTTCCTTATATGCAATGACAAGAGGGTTCAGTGACATATCTCACAGGGTTGTTTTGATGGTAAACAATATCAGAAAGCACTGTACAAGGTGCTATAGAAATGATAGCTCAATTTAATTGAAATGTCCAGATTACTACACCTTACTACAATGTCTCTTTAAGAAATCCTTTCAGAAAGGATGTCATATTTCTCAGGAAATGATATTTAATGTAGGAGTGTACTATTGAATTCTATTCTAAAATTGTCAGAAACCTTTTGGAAATGTGCATTGCCTATGCCAGACCTGATGTGCATTCATGGAGAAAAATTGCATTTGTTCTTCCTTTTGGCAGTATAAGCATTCCTATGATAACATATATTGGGATATGATGGGTATTCAATTATTCTTTTATAAATCCCTCATATTATGAAACCCATGATGCTTTGCAGTTCTTCTTTGTTCAACATGCACATGAATATTCATGGCTTGCAAGTGAGATGACACACTGATTGATTGAATGAATGATTGATTTGTTAAATCTATATTCCATATTGCCTTTAGTTCAAGACAACTAAATGAAATTAAAAACATAAACTAGATAGGTAAAGCATGTGTATATAAAACTGGACACTAGGAGACCAGGGTTTCCAATTCCGGCTCTGCCATGGAAACCTAGTGGGCAAGTCACACACTCTCCACCTCAGAAGATGGCAATGGCAAACCCCTTTGGAATAAACATATCAAGAAAATTCTATAATAGGTTCACCTTAAGTTCACCACAAGTCATGACTTGAAGGTACACAACAACAACAAATGTAGATCTAGTGTCTCTAAATAGGGAGAACAGGATGTGATGAAATCTCACAATTGCTGTAGCTGAGATTGTGTTATCTTAGAATGGCAAAATAGAAGCTCATAGATTTTTGTATTTCCTTAAAAGACCTCACTCCAATGCAAAATTGAGATGCCAGTGAAGTTTTCTAAGTGTACTTTCTCCGTTCAGTTTTGTATAATGCAACTTTCTCTGTAAAAAAAAAAAAAAAAAAAAATTAGTGTTTTTTCCTTCCTTGAAGCTAATCATGCAGCCACCACACAGACACATATACATGATACATAACAGAGCCCAGTTTATATATTCATCAGGGTTAACTTGGATTATTTTTTTTATCAAGTTTTATTCCTTTAGGTTTTGTTCTCCTCAGGCTCACCACATATTGAATTGAGAGCCATACAGGTCCTTATTTGGGGATAAGATGGTCCAAATAACATGTCCTTGATGTATACAAGGTGATCTCATTTGCTTTGATCCAATTTATGCTCAGGCCACACACAGTGTAACACACTTCCTCACGTCTATCGTATACAGTGCGCCCACGTCATACACGGGTGCCTTTTACCCAGCTTCCAGTTTATGCTGGAAGCCGCGCACTATTTAATTAATGGTGCATGTGCCAACGGCACTCACGCCACCATGCCACCATGTGCACGAGCCCCATTATCCCTGCGTAAGGCAAGGGACAACTGTATATGACATTAAAGTACCAAACTTAATAAATGGACTCTTACAGTGTGCATAGTACATGAAGATAAAATTGGATGGAGAAAATGGCAATGACAATAGCATTAGCCTCAAAAATAGTGGTGGCAATGCCAACTATTTTATAGCCTCATCCCACAGGATCCAGCCTTTATTTTTATTTTTATCATTTTTTAAAAAGGTTTAGATTAAAATAGTGTTAGTGCAAGCATGAATTATAATCCCCAAACAATGAAATGATTGGAGATTGCTCTGGGAGGGAGTGAATATAATGTGTCATAGAAAGGTTAAAATTGGCTCTGAGCTGCATTTGGGGACCAACGTAGATTAGGTTGATTGAGACTGACAAAGATGTAAAGAACTCATTTGGTATTAATATTTTTACAATTATTACATTTCCAATACTACACATTATACACAAATGTAAAAAAATACATTTTTGCACATTTTCTCCAAGTCCACCCACCCCTTACAATCCCATATCATTTAAGAAAAGAATTGTCTAATTTACCATATGAGGATGAAACAAATCAGGGCTTACATACTTACATATGAAAAGGCTTTCTTCCAAAATAATTAGGTGCTGAGCCAGAAAATGTATTTTACCATGGAGTTCTTTTAGTCTAAGCATACAAAGATATTGATATTTTACACTGAGGTATGCGTTTCTTCCTTCCTCACATTTCCAAAGAGACCCACATCATGCCTACTGGTACAATTGTCAGATTCTTTTTGGAAGCAATAAGGAACTTTGGGAGTATTTATTTTCAAAGTAATTATAGAGTGGGGGGAGAAGATTGGTTTCCACAAGTAAACGCTTTCTCTTTTTTTAAGTAAAAAGAAACTCAAATGCATGTAAAAAAAGTGAATATACACTTAACATAATATGTTTGGCTTTCAGAAGCTCTAAGTATCTGTCTTGAAAAGTAACACCTTCACTTTCTATTTATTCTCCAACAGAAAGGAGGCATGTGAACTTAGGCCCTGGACAGATGGGCCCTTTGCGGCATCATGGTGACATGCTAGGGTTGCCTCAGGGTGGTGTGTACACATGTCCCGTAACCTTAGCACGTGACGAGGACATTGCAGCTGCGCGGCACCATCTACATGGTGTGCACAGCTATGATGTCACAGCAGCACAGCATCCAAACAGCACTGCACAGCTTAACACCATCATGTCATCTCTGGTGGTTTGTGGCAGTGCAACTGCACTGCAGAAAGGAGGCTTTTTTGCTGTGCAGCAGCATTGCACAATTTTATTGCTGTGGAGCTGCTGTGGAACAAAGAGAGGCACCTCCCTGGTGCCCCTTTTTAGCAGACTGTACTGCACCTTACTTAGAAAAGGGGTTACAGAATTCTTAATATCCAGATATAGGCCCGGTACAGATGGGCAGAAAGCACCATCATCGGGCCAAAATTAGGGTTTGGGAATGTGCAGCAACATCACACTCCCAAACCCAAGTGCATGGTGGCAGCGCCATCACGACAGCCTCCCATCCACACGGGGGCCACCATAATGATGCAAGTGCCGTGCAGCATCCAGACACCATTGGCAGGAAGTGGTGTCATGGTGTCGCCCTTTCCTCTTTGCAGTGCTGCAAAAAAGAAGCCACTCTAGGCAGCTTCTTTTTGGCAGTGTGTTGGTGTTGCAGTGTGTGGCTACTGCAACACTGACTCAGGGCAAAGACAGGTGACATGAAGCTGCCCATCTGTCAAGCCCCTTTGTCACTTAGGGGTGAAACAGATGGGCAGGAAAAAGCCGCTTGAAGCTACCTTTTCTAAAGTTGCATTGAAGCCTCACCAACCACACTGCCAGCCTTCAAGCTGTCTTGATTACACATGGACCAACCAAACTGGGCTAGAGTGAAGGTGGCTTTTAGCTGCAGATCACCATATTTGTTTGTGCTCCACCTGGTGCATGCACATGAACACAGAGGCAAAGAAGCACCACACAGAATAATGATGCTGTCCAGATCACTATGAACCTGCACAGTGTTGCAGTGATGCTCTTCATGTCAGTAACACAGAGACACTGACATAATGGATGCCACATCGCCCATGTAACCTGCACTGGCATTCACCCTGCAATCCACAGGCAGAGCAGCCAGCAGAATGATGCTCCCACTGACCACAGCAACATCCACACATATCCACAACACATCCATGATACACAACAAATTGAGGTAGCTGTCATAAAAGGTGCAACAATCATTCTACAGCGTGCTGCTGCCATCCTGATGCCAAAGGAGAGATGCCTGAGCTGCTAGTGGATTTCCTCCAGAAACATTGAGTGGTGGGATGGGTTTGTCACATCCATCTGGTCTGATGAGCAATGGTAGACATTCTTCCAAATGCTCCCTGCCCTCTTCCATAGGCTACTGGAAGTATTGCATCCTGAACTGCAGAGGTCTGTTACTGTCATGAGAAAAGCCATCCTGGTGGAGAAGAGGGTTGCTATGGCCATCTGGGCACTCACCCACAAATGAAGCTACAGGCAATTGGGGAGCAATTCAAGGCTGGCGCTAGCACCACAGGAGAAGTGTTGGTAGTGGACTTCTGGGACTGGCACGGAGGCGAGAGGAGCGCTTGCTCAGAGCTCCAAGAAATGCTCGCTTTGCACAGCAGAGCTGCGGGGAAAACGGGAACTATATTAAATCCAGAGGCCTTCCAAAGCAGCTGTAACTCCCCTGGAGATTGGGGTTTCGGTGGGGAGCCCACACAGGCTCTGGAAGGCTGGGGCCCGAAGTAAAGAAGAGGAGGTAGCAGGGCTGAACAGCTGAGAAGCTAGCACAGGTGGAAGCCTGAGATTAAACCCTGCAGCACGGCAGCAGCCATTTTGGCACCCAATGCCATTGCCATTCCTATTTATAAAAACTTCATGCTGTATAGCCACAAAGCAACTGTTAAATTTAAGTGTAATTAATCCCTATAATTACTGGGATGAAGAAAGAAGAAGGACCCTACTAAAAATTAACCTCCCAAAATAACAGAGCACAAGCAGGTAGGAAAAGACTTTACTTCCACTTTTTTGGTTTGGATAAAAAGCTTGGACTTTGCAAATTTTTGCCGTCTTTGAGCCATTTTCTCTTTGTTTGACTGAAGGACTGTGTTTTGAAGCAAATGAGCAAAATAAGAAACAGAGATACAAAGGTATGAAGACAGGAAAATATTGTCAAAACTATATAAGAGTTTGTTTTTGAGGTTGGTTGTTTGACCATTCAGACTGGAACTATTTTTTGATATACTCTTGAATTACTCCTTAATTTTGGTTAAAAAATATTTGATTGAAAGAAACTGATTTAATTCTCTAACTCCAAATGGCTGCAGCTACCTGAAGAGGAGCAGCTGATGCACAAACACAACAGCAAAGCTATTCCTCTAGCTATTCACAAAGGAGATACTCTACAGAACAACCCTCTGTTCTAAAAGAAATTAAAAAATTAAGACTTGATATGGCAAGGGAGATAAAAAAAAACTTGAGTGCTGATATAAAGAAAAATATGAGGGTGGAACTGAGGAACATCAGGCAAACTTTGGAAACTGTTACAAAAGAAATAAATCAAGTAAATACAAGAGTGCAAAAATTAGAGGAAAGAGCTAATTCTATGGAAGAGATAGTTAAGAATGTTAAATCTAATCAGAAGTTAGCTAAAGAGAGATATAAGGACATGAAAGCCCTGAAGGAGCAAAAATTGAGACAAAACTGTTTAAAGCTTAGAGGAGTAAAGGAATCTTAAGGGGAGAATCTTTATTATCTACTGTTACCAATTTTGGCTGAATACATGAACATATTGATACAGGAACTAAGTTGGAGTACAAATAAGATTTACAGAATCAACTCAAAAATTGCTAGAGACAAAGGTCTGCCAAGAGACATTGTTATTTACTTTTTGGGGCAGAATGTAAAAGATCAACTACTACAAATAAGCTACCAGGAAAAGTTTGTGATAGACGATTGTGAAGTTAGAATTTTTAAAGATGTCCCCAAGAGAATCCTCCAGAAACGAGAAGGCTATAAATTCCTAACAAATCAATTAAATAGACACAATATAATCTACAAATGGAAAAAGCTGGAAGGAATTTCAGTCTTCTTTAAACAGCATTGGATAAAATTAAACTCAATTTTCAAAGCCAACAAATTCTGGAAAAGACATGAAAAAGAAATTGAAATGAATAAAAAGGAGATAAAAAAGAGGAAGGAGAGGAGGAAGGAGAACAGGATAAACCAACAAATGAGGATTCAGAAGGAAAAGATGATAGTGACTCGACAGCCTTGGATAATAAAGAGGATGATGAGGAAGAAGAATCAGGAGAGACACAGCCAGAAGGAGATGAAGAAGGAGAAATAAAAGGGAAAGGAAAATTGGAAAAAAACAGCAAGTCTAAACACAAGTGTAGAAGAAGGAAAGAAAAATAAACCAAAAGGAAGATGCTGCAAAGTTAAGGGTAAATAAATCCCCGAGAAGACGTGCAAATGCGTCAACAAACTCAGAATCTACATATATTATCATGGAACACCAAAGGTCTGAATAATAAAACTAAAAGGAAAGAGATCTTCCATCTCCTCGGTAAAGAGAAATACGAGATTCTGTATCTCCAACAGATGCACATTAAACAGAAAGATGAAAGAATATTGAGAAATACAAAACTAGGAGTGGAATACGTAGCGACAAATAAACAAAAGAAGAAAGGAGTGGTGGTCTACGTCACAAACTACATTCCAAACAGCTTTTTGGGAATAAAGAAGGCCACTACATAGGTATAGACATAAAGTTCAATGAACAAAATGTTATTTTAGTGGCAATCTATGCTCCAAATAATGGGAAAGCAAAATTCTTTCAAAATGTTAGAAATGTACTACAAGAATATAATGATGAAAATATTATCTTATGTGGAGATTGGAATGCCGTAATGGAACCAAAATTAGACCGTTTATCATCTAAAGCGATAAAAGAAAATCAAGGGAAACTCCTGAACTCCTTCTTTAAACTTATGCAAGATATGTGTCTAATAGAAACATGGAGTTATAAATATGGAGATAGGCGGGACTTTACTTTCTTCTCAAAAACTCTGCCGAAAACATGCTCAGATCACAAGCCAATCCTGTTAACTATAAGAAAGGAAAATTCAGAATTCAGATGGCACTTACAGGACTACTTATTCTCATATCCAAAAATTGTAGAACAAGCTAAACAAACAATTAAAAATTATTTTTTCAGAAAATAAAAATAAATTTACAGATATAAAGATTGTTTGGGCTGCAAGTAAATCGATCATTTGAGGATTCTTCATCAAAAAAACATCATGAAATATTAACTAGAAAAAGGTCTAGAATAACACAAATTACAGATGAAATAAGAAAGAAGTAGAACTAAGACCAAACCCAAACAGTGAAAAGACTGTAAGAGAAATAAAACTTCTACAGAAACAATACAATATGGAAAAAGAAGAAGACCTGGCCAACATGATGAAAAAATTGAAAATTAAACAATTTCAGCAGGCAAACAAATGAGGCAAATGGCTTGCTCAAAGATTGTGTAATAATAAAGAGAAAAAAACAATCACCAAGATCAATGATGGTTTTCAAACTCATACAGATATGAAAGGGATGAAGCAAGCTACGTTTAGATATTTCAGTAATCTTTTCCAAGCAAAAGTCATCAGCGAACAAGATATAAAGAACTACTTGCAAAAATGCCCAATTCCCTCTTTAAATGAAAAACAAACAGCAGATTTAAATAGACAGATATCTATGAAAGAACTAAATGAGGCTACCCAGTGAATCAAGAGTGAAAAAGCACTGGGACCAGAAGGCTTCACCGCCAGATGTTATAAGATCTTTCAGAATCAAATCAACCAACCCCTACTGGAAGTGATGAATTCTATCAATGGAGAAGAGCTGCCACCAACTTGGGAAGAAGCTAACATCATACTGATACCGAAAGAAGGCAGAGATCATCAGCTACTCAAAACTTACAGACCAATATCTTTGCTTAATACAGATTATAAATTGGTTGCAGATATTATGGCTAACAGATTAAAAAAGGTTTTACAAGCAATAATCCAGAGGGATCAGTGCGGTTTCCTTCCAAATAGACATCTAAAGGAAAACCTATGTTACACTTTAAACATTATTGAACATTTTGATTTACATAATGCACTGATCATCCTGAATCTTGAAAAGGCTTTTGACAGCCTTTGACTGGTACACTATGATATGTATAAAAGAGGTGGAAAGATTTACAGATTGGATAAAATCCATTTATAACAAACAATCAGCCAGGGTGATAATCAACGAACAAAGAACAGAATCCATAGCTTTATATAGAGGTACCAGACAGGGCTGCCCACTATTGCCTCTATTGTTTATTTTGGTCTTGGATATACGTTTAATTAATTTAAGAAATGAGAATAACATAAAGAGTGTCAAATTTAAGGGAGAACGTCTGAAAGTTAGAGCATATGTGGATGACATTGTGATTACATTGGAAGACCCATTAATAAGTATTATAAATTTAACAGAACATTTTTAAAAAATGAATAAGTCTCAGGACTAACAATAAACATGGATAAATCAGCAGCTATTACAAAAAATATGAACCAAAGAGACAAAAATAGCTTGATGAGTGTTTCAGGCTTTAACATCAGTGACAAAGTAAAGTATTTGGGAATCATTTTGACAAATAAAAATTCAAATTTGTTTAAGAATAGCTATCAAAAATGGGTAGAAATTAAAAAAAGATATAAAGAATTGGCAAGATCTTAAACTCTCACTATTGGGGAGAATAGCTGCTATCAAGATGTTAGTAATACCAAAATTACTATTTCTGTTTCAAGGCATCCCTGTTATAAAGAATGAGAAAATATTTAAAGAATAGCAAAAGGCTGGCAAAAAAACAAGAATCAAACTAAAAATTCTTCATGACACAAAGGAAAGAGGGGGTTTGGCCTTTCTGAAATTAAATTTATATTATGAAGCCAGGGTTTTTATGTGTCTACAAGATTGGATAACCCTACAGGATAAAAAAATTGTTAAAGTTAGAAAGCACAGATATCAGGTTTGGATGGCATGTTTATTTATTTTATGACAAATTGAAAGCAAATCAGAATTTCAATAACCATTACATCCGAGCCTCGATATTCTGGACATGGAATAAATATAAAAAAAGAATATCCCTAAAAATCTCCCTGTGGTTCTCACCTCATGAGGCCTTATATAGTATTGATCCCAAAAGAGAAGCAACATGGATAAGATATAAAGATTTAACTGATAAAGAAAACAAAATAAAGAGACATGAAACATTAAAAGAAGAAAATTGGAATATAAGTTGGTTTCTGTATAGACAATTATACCAGAGATATCACACAGATAAGAAACAAAGGGGTTTTTCCAATTCTAAAATGGAAACTGAAGACATCATATGGCACTCAGAGCAAAAGACACTACTGTACCTAAAATATATAAAAAGCTACTATTATGATTAAATGGGCACAAAATTGTGGGAGGGTGATAGAACTGGAACAATGGGAGAAAGCTTGGAACAAAAGACTAAAATATTCCTTGTCACAGAATGTAAAAGGGAATTACTATAAAATACTGTATAGATGGCATCTCTCACCAGATAAAATAGCCAGGATCTACAAGACTGGTAAAAGATCTTGTTGGAAATGCCAAAAGGAAATAGGTACTTACTATCATCTCTGATGGTCTTGTGATAGAGCAAAATCCTTCTGGAAACAAATACAAGGTGAAATTTATAATATTTTAGGAATTAAATTAAAGTTGAAAGCTGAAATAATGTTATTAAATATGTTGTTAGATGAAGAAGAATCAAGATTTGGTAAAATTGTTTTCTATATGTTAACAGCTGCCAGATTAGTATTCGCTAGATATTGAAAGATTGACAAAACAATAGAAATGGATGAATGGTTATTATGACTATTTGTGTTAAGATTGATGCGTGGGAGGTAAGGAAGAAAGACTTCTTTAGGTTTATCAGTGTCACAAGAAAATATTAGGGTAATAAAACTGTTTGGATAATTCTAGTAATTAGGGGGAAAGGAAGTAGAGTAAAGTAAACATGAGAATGTAAATAACTAAATGATTTATAAAGAAGGGGGTATAGGAAAATGTAAAGTGTGATTATGTATGAAGCTGTAAGATGAGTTTGTGTAAAGAGAATTCCCCTAAACAGTGGGCACTGTGGATGGATGCCACTGTCAGATTGTGCCACCCACAGTGCAGAGGAATGAATTTGTCAACCAAGAAGATATCTACTCCATTATCTTCCAGGGGATATGCGACCTAAAAGGGTGCTTCATGGATGTGGAAACTGGCTGGGCTAGCTTGACCCATGATGTGAGTATAAGCAAATGATGTGAAAGCAAACCAGAATTTCAATAACCATGACATCCGAGCCTCTTTCTTTCTTTGAGACCATGGAGGCTGACATCTACATGCCAAGTAACCTCACCATCATCCTGGGGGCCATCACATCATCCCCTTCTTGCTCTCTGACAGTGCCTACCCCTTTCATGAAGCCCTACCAGGGCACCATCAATACCAAGCAGAAATTGTTCAACAAGAGGCTGAATCGTGCCAGGAATGTGGTGAAAAGAACATTCGGGTTGCTGAAGGCTCGATGGAGATGCCTTACCATCTCACATCTTGTGGCAGAAGAGAACCTCATCCCCATCATTGCCTCATGTGTCAGCTTTCATAACCTTTGCAAGACCAAAGGCAGGGTGCTGGATGAGGGAGAACTCTACAAGTGCCGCTTTCTGCAGCCTACCTTGGGGGGACCCATAGTGGTCAATGACACTGTGAAGCAGTGAGAAGGGGAGGCTGTAAGGGAGTCTGTGGTGAAAAGGCACATTGGAGCATTGGCAACATCCAATTACAGTGATCTTGGCAACAGCCAAGAAAAGGTGGGGGCTGCTCACCAGAGCAAGTATAAATAGGAAGAGAGGAGTGTTTAAAAGGTAGATAGGGAATTAGATAGGGACTAGATAGAGCTCGAGCTCTGAGTTAGAGTTATAGGTTTATTTGACCCTGAGGGGTTTTAACAGCTAAGGTGCTGAGATACACTGCTGAAAAGGAAAAGTAAGAAGGAGTTTTGAGTACCCAAGTTGGCTTAAAAAGACATCAAGTGTGGAAAGTGAATTAGTGTGGCTGGAAAAGCCATAAGGTAGCAACAAAGTTTTAATGTTCAGAGTTTAGTCAAAAGTCATATCTGAAACTGTAACTGTCTAAGCACACAAACACTGTGTCAACTCCTAATCCATCAGAAGAGAGATACTGTAACTAACTATCTTGTAAATAAAGTTTTCTTTTGTTTTGGTTCAACATGTGTTTGCTTCAGGTATTTTAAGAAGCTATAAGCCAAATGCTACCAGGAGTTAATAGTACTATTATGGCTCAGAACATTCAAAATAGTGAATGTTCTGTCATCTTATAAACTGGCCCAGAGATAAAGGAAAAGTGTGGGAGTCACTCAAGCGAGGGATCTGAGTGTAAGGGTCTTGTCATGCCATTTGGTGGCAGCTAGGGAGGTAGCCATCACATTTTGGTGGCAGCAGTGTAATAAAAAGACCCATTGTATTGCCATCAGAGAAGAATAGCTGGATGAGTGAGACTCACCACCACAAAGTGGTGGCAGCAATGGCACACAGTAAAAAGGAGTGAAAGATTTTGAGAGATTTTGGCAGTGCCACGTTGTTGCCTTCACATAGGCCCTGGCAGATTTCTTTTTCACCAGGAGGATCTGAAGTATCCCCCCCCCCCCCATCTGCGTTTCTAGGGCACCAGCATACTCTGACATGCTAAGCAGGTCAATAAACATATGCTATCATCCACCCTCTTTATATGGCTATCGTTCATGCTATCATGCAGTCATTCCTAAACATATGCCTAAGGGACACACACACACTCATTCACATAGGGGACAGGTGAAAAGGGGCATGGAGGGATCAGCCAATGCGATTTTCTTGGCCTCTGACACAAACAGTGAAGCAGCGACCAACTGACTCTCTGACAATGTATCGAGTGCCTGCAGTTCAGCCTTCTCTAATGACCCATTCAATGGTTATAATTGTTAGTCCTGTATGAAGTGGGCAACACAAATAAGAACATGTTCCATCCTCGATACACCTAATATGCCATTCATTCCCTAAATCTCTTTCATTTGAGCTTTGTCTCCCTGTAACTCTAAGAGCCTCGTTCTGACTTCTAGATAAAAGTAACTCAGTCAGAGAAAGGAACCTTTATGTCAGTCAGCTTAACAGCAGGGTGAATAATTGGCCTTGATTGCATCCAAAATGAATCTCTACACCAGGACTTTTCTTTTTTCCTCAGGTTAGCTTCCCATTGTCCTCTTTCAGCACAGCCATTGCATTTTCAAGATATTCAATTTACATAATTGAGGACGTCCAGTTAATTTTAGCAAAATTACTACTGTGCGCAGGAAAATAACTGTTATACACTAATTACACTAAATATATTCTGCTTTGTGTCAGGCACAATGAAATTAGTGGGTTTAAAAAATTAAAAACACAGGCTTCTAAGCTCTCAATGTCACTTTTAAGAGAAGAACAAACCTTGTTCAGAAACAGCTTTGCATATTAACCACAGTGCTTAGGCACACGTTGTATGCAGATATATCATTTTCGAACACTGCTAACAGAAATATGAAAAAGAGTGCACCAATTTTTGTTATAGTACATTTGCCTGTCAGGCTGTCAGAAATGTTTTCTCTGTAGATGCTCATTAAAGAAGATTACTTTGTGAAAAGTCCAATGAGACAGAATAAGAACCAATGGTTTGCTGCATCCAAGATTTATAAAACATGTTTTTTTTTAATTCAGTAGGTCATATAGATAAGTACATCCTTCCTGAAGTTGGGCCCACAAGCCCTTATAATAAAAGCAGCTAGTAGAAACCTTCACGACTTCTTCCATTTTTCACAGATATTTGTACCATTTTCATTTATCAAATTACTTCACAGCATTAGTGACCATGAATATAGTGAATCTGACTAACTTTTCCATGTGTTGGTTTTTATGGCATTATTTTTAAATATTATCCAGCAGGTACATCATCATCTGCCCCAGAATGCTGGAGGGCAACAGCAGCAAAATGTTACTATTCTCATGTCCTAGTTGTGCACTCCTTATATGCATCATGGACACAGTATATTGGACTAATCAGACCTTTGATCTGATCCAAAATGTTTTTATGTTAGACATCAGAGGTCCCAAACTATGTACTATGGCAATAGAGCCCAGGTGACCTAAGCTATGCAACTCTATAATATTATTGTAGTATAGCACTGTGAATGCAAGCTGATTTTGCAAATACATGCAGGGATATTCACATCTGTAAAGTCTTCATCTGCAAACTTCCTCTTTCCTTCTTTTGCACTTGGGCCATGCAGGATTACAGGATTAAAGTCATCTTGTTCTGGTATGTTTCTTTTCAAATGCATGCATTTTGTGTGCGTTTTTAAACAGTATGCAGTGCTTCAGTTTTGTTCAAAATGTTGTTATAACAGGTTTTGTGCATATACATTTAGGCCACAGAATCCAAATGATTGTAAGTTGAACATGACCTATCAGTGTGACACTGTAGAAAAGAAGTCAAATAATATTTTAGCGTATATTAATAGAAGCATAGTTTTCAAATCAATGAAAGTAATAATCCCAATTATTCTGTGTTGGTCCAGTCTCATTTGGAGAACTTGTTCAGTTCTGGGTCCTTCATTTTAAGAAGGATAAAAAGGATATAGGCAAGTTGAGCCTAAATATCCTGAATACACCATATCTTGTTTGATCTTGGAAGCTAAGTAGGGTGAATCCTGGTTAGTATTTGGATGGAAAATTGCTGACGGATATCAGTGTGCTGTAGGCTATGTTTTAGAGAAAGAAAGTGACAAAACCACCCCTGAGTATCCCTGGAGTCAGAAAACAATGAAACTCA